>NC_062227.1:44881770-45185260 GCF_902686445.1 Sciurus carolinensis
GTGTTGTAACTCACTGGTAGAACACATATAAGTATATGGGTTTAATCTGAAGGATCAAAAGGAAATCACCACTGTTGGTATCAGTAGAAATCTTGAGTTTTCAGTAAAAGGGGAAAAATATTGTGAACTGCAAATGATGTGCCTGTCTGTGAAGAAAAATAATTTGTACACAAAATAATAGAAATAATAAGAATTTAACAATATTGCCAAATATGAGAAAAATAAATTGCCTTGTCTAAACTAGCAAGGAATAATTAGAAAATACAATGGTAAAAACAAAAGATACCATTTAAAATAGTGATAGAAGTCACAAACTGTACTTAGGGATTTATTATTAAAAGATGCATGAAATATGAAAGTAGTAAAATTCACTGAAAAATAATTGAAGTGAAATAAGGGGTAGAAAAGTCATTATCATAAAAATACCAACTTTTCCCAAACTGGTCTATAAATTCAATGAGTTTTCAGTTGAAATCTAAAAAGTTTTTTTTCTCCCTCGAGAAACTAGGCAAGCTGATTCTAACATTTACATGGAAATGCAAGAAAACCAAAAAGGTTAAGATGGTCCTAAAGGGAACTTGCCCTGCCAGCCTTGAAGATTTATTTTAAAACTATATTACTTATGACAATGACATTGATGTAGGAATTCACAAAAAGACTAGTGAAAGGGCAGCATCCAGAAATCAACCAATTTTCACATGCATACTTGATTTTAGATAGAGTTTATGACAGAGCAGGTGCTGATAATTATAGCAGAGCAAAAAGGGACTATCAAGTAGTGCTGGAACAATTGAGTATCCCTAAGGAAAAATAAATGAAGTTGGATACTTAGGTTATCATACCAAAAATCAGTTTCTTGAAGATTAAAGATTTAAATGTGAAAAGCAAAAGTATACTTCTTTTGTTAAGACAACATAGGAGAAATATTTTTATGATCTTGGGAGAGGAAAAGATTTCTTAAATAAGGCACCAATAGGCTGGGTAGGATATCACATACTACAGATCTGGCTAACAAAGCCTCTGTGTAAGGCACATTTCCTTAGAAAGGGCTTTGGTCATTTGTATGTGTTTTCAGACTTATTTTTAAAAAACTAAAATGCCAATTGAAAATCCCTTCAATTTGTGATCAACTAGTTTGTGTAAAGAAATATAAGCCTGAAGGAAAAGTATCCTAATAATTAGAAAATGCAAATTTTAAAAATCCAGAGATATTATTTAATGTTAAGAAAATAAGGGCTGGGGAGATAGCTCAGTCGGTAAAGTGCTTGCCTTGCAAGCATAAGGCTGTGGGTTCGATTCCCAGCACCACAAAAAAAAAAGAAAGAAAAGACATCCAAAGTTGATAGCATTATGGAAAAGCTGCAGGAAGACATCTGTATGTACACATGTAACACTTCTGGAAAACAGTAAGGAATAGTGCCTGTAATTTACTAGTATCTCATTAGCAAAAAACTGTAAGGAACACAAGTGTCCAAGAGTTGTTTATTTAAAAAATTACCTTAAAATGATTAAATAGAGTCACTTTTTTAAAGTGTTATTTTTTAAAACCTGTAGAAATATTTTGCATTTTTTACATGTGGCAAATATGCAAAAGTGTAAATGAAAAAGGGACAGAGGATTATCAGCCAACAAGTAATCATGATGTTAGTGTAAGCTATAGCAAGAAAGTTTTTTTCACCATTGTCTTTAACATTATAGAATATGTTTTTACTTTAAAAAACACTTGATGTATAATAGTTATATAACTATGGTAAGCAGGAACAATCTGAAAAATTTTTAAATTGTTTTTATGATAGGAGAACAGTGGTATGTCCTATCATTGATGTGATCAGCGATGATACTTTTGAGTACATGGCAGGCTCTGATATGACCTATGGTGGATTCAACTGGAAGCTCAATTTTCGCTGGTATCCTGTTCCCCAGAGAGAAATGGACAGAAGGAAAGGTGATCGAACTCTTCCTGTCAGGTAATTGATCTGTCTTCCCTTAAGTATTATTGATAGAGGATTATAAAGCTTTGGGAGTCATATCAAAAGGATTATAACTATATTTTGAGAAACATGAAGTAATTATATCTCATATGTAGTTAAGAGCCATATTTCACATGTATCAATATTTTTAAAAAGGATTTTAATCAGTAAAATTAGAACTTTTCCATTCTATAAATCTAGTACACATGAAATATATTATTTCATTTCTCTATGACCATTTTGAAAATGTGGAAGTCCAATCTGCTTTAATTCATTTGTTAAGGATAATAATATTTAGCATAAATCAAACTGGCCCTTAATGAATTGTGTCAGTATGTGAAAACTACATAAAACTGGGTCCTTGCATTGTATGACTTTTAATTCAAACTCATACCATCTGGATGATAGTTACTGTCTGATAAGGCTAGCAAAGCTTGTTTCAAACATAAAAATAACTAGAATTAGCAAAGTTAAAATTAAAAGATTTCCTTCCATTAATATATTTTTTGATTTTTCTTTTTTTTTCACACTTGACTATATATAGATTTTTTTCAGAAAAATCTTTTTTTTTTAATTTTTTAGTTGTTGATGAACCTTTATTTAATTCATTTATTTATATGTGGTGCTGAGAATTGAACCCAGTGCCTCACTCATGTGAGGCAAATGTTCTACCACTGGGCCACAACCTCAGCCCCACAGAAGAATCTTTATGTAGTTCATGACATGGAATTGAGATCTTTGAGCTTTCTGAATCATCTAGTATTTATCCCAGTTGCATCCACATATTGCTTCTGTAGTAATTAAGAGTGCTTTCAGTTTCTTTAGCCTTCTACTTTCTTTTGTTCTGGTCTTCTGAAGTCTGCTTTCCCATGAATTCAAGTCCAATTCTCGAAAAGTTAAGATTTTTTCACTATGTTCTTTTTCTCAGCCAGTCTGAGTTCTTACCAGTACAAGGGACTTTCCCTCTCTGTAGGCGTTAGTTCATTTCAACATCTAAATTAGGGGTTCTTCAACAATTTGAAGATGCTGGACTTATTTGAAAATCTGATGAAAGGTACACATGCACTTAGAGAAGATTTAGAAGGTCAGGTACCCCTATACTAAACAGTAACTCTACATGTTGGCCTGTGTCCTAAGATATTAACCTTTTCTCATTCTTTTTCTCTTCTAAAATCAAAATAAGTTCAAATCTTTTTTGGAAAAAATTTTCCACACTGGAAAGGCAAATGCTGTTACCTTAAATAGACCCTGGAATTGAATACATTTTAGGGTTACAGAGGTGACCAATTCATCTTAAAATATAATCTCTATAATAATCTCAGACCCTAGTATTTACTTTCTCCTGGCTGGTGTCCCTGTTGTCTGCATACTCATCCTTTGTGGAAATCAAATGGTTAACTGATGCTCATTTATTTAAATCTTTCTTGATTACCATTTCTCTGCTTAATCCACTGACTACCACACCCCAACCCCTGTCCCTTGCATACTTGGGGCAATGATTTGGACTCCACTTTGTAAGAAACATACCATACTTGGCCAGAATGATGATTCTATTCAGAATATTTAATAGAATCATTAAGATTTATAGAATTTTTAAGATTATTCTAATAGCCATAGGAAAAGGGTCTCATCATTTTCATTCTGTTTAATCTAATGACTTTGCAGTATTTGCCACCTTTTTGAACCTGCCATATTAACCCTAACCTGAAGTTCATATAGTCAACTAATTGCCTGTATAATTGCTCGGAACTGTGTGATGTGTACACAGTCACATGGAGAGAATTATGAGCAATAGCTTCAGTTTAAGGAGGTTGAGGCAGAACCTCAGTCAGAACTGAGGACAGAAAAAGTGCTAAAGACAGGGAATATCCTTAAGACTTGTACATAAGGGATATCCAGGCAGGAACTGAACAGTGGTTCCAGCAGGTAGTATAAGCTGGGTACAGTCATGTCTGACATCAAAAAACCCTAGAGGCCTTTGAAACTTTTTGAAGAGTGTGTGAATAATCATTATTTTATAGTTACAAACAGTTACAAAACTATAGTATTTTTAAAAAACAAAAATGCATTATAAATTTTAAATCATTAAAATTAATGGTATAGTGTTATGATTGAATTTCAGAACACCTACAATGGCAGGAGGCCTTTTTTCAATAGACAGAGATTACTTTCAGGAAATTGGAACATATGATGCTGGAATGGATATTTGGGGAGGAGAAAACCTAGAAATTTCCTTTAGGGTAAGTTTCCTTTGAGAAAAATAAATCTTGTATTTAACCTCAAATGTAGATATGCTTTGATTATTCATGTTATCTCTAAAAAAATTAAATTGAAGTTAATGTTAGTTTAATCTGACTCCAAATCGTTTGGCCCACAAAAACTTTGGTTATACTGTTAAGGGTTATTATAAACTATTTAAGCAAATAATCCAATTATTTTAATAGTCCAACTGTAAAATTTACACAAGGTTCCCTAATCATTTTTCATTTTTATCATTTTTCAAGGAAACAATTCAAGCTCTAAAAAAATAATACATAGTTCATACATGCTACTTTGGTACTTAACTGCCAAAACTTAATTTTATATTCTGTGATATGCTTTTTGTCTTATGTAAAAATTTTTCATTTATATAATACCTGGTCATTTTATCAGCTTTATATTTTTCAATAAAAAACAGAATGCAAAACTTCTAAAATGGCTCTAAATTAATTTAACACAGTTGACCTTATATCAAAACCTTTATATTTTATGTTCACTAAAATCAACATTTAGATGACAATATATATTCTTCAACACATATCTCACTATAATAGAAACCATACTGAAGTGTATTATAATCTGAACCACTGAGCTCACTTATTCCTAGTGAATCACTTTGCCCTCTTATAAAAGGAGAGTATTAGGCCCTAGATCCTCTTGGAGATCCTGTCCAGCTCTAACACTTTCTGTGATCCTAGGAAAACTTGAAGATAGGCTCTAAATAGTTAACAAAATCAAAACTTTTTAAAATGTGATTTTAATTGCAAATAGCTATGAGATTTTTAATTTAGGGAGAAAATATATTTTGAAAGGAGAAGTATTCTGCGTTAAAGCCCATACTTGATCTTTTTCCCCTTTTTTGTTTTTATTGTTTTTACAACAAGTCATGTCATCACTATCTCCATGAATAACTTACAATGGATCTGATTTAGATTCCTATGTTCTGTTTAATGTATAAATAGTGACAGAGTATGAGAGAGGGCAGGACAGAAAATCTGGCTGGATACTACATGGTCAGTTTCATATTTTGTTTTTAACCAAGAACCACATTAATAAGCACATTATACACACACTCAAAGCAATAGCATGTCCTTGTTAACAAGGACTGGATGTAATGCAGGCATTTGAATTTATGAACCTCTTATGAATCTTGACCTGTGTTTAGAAAAATAAGTGCTCAATATCTTCTGTCTCTTCTGTATTTAGCCTGTAATCTATATTTTCTGTTTTAATCTGCTACTTTTGGTTTGATCAAAATGGATGATTGGAGAAACATTTGCTCCTAAGAAGCATTGGCTTTGTAATCAAACAATAGTAAACCACTCTTTCCCTGGGATTCTATGAAACTCCAACCATAAAATTCAATAGTTATCAACAGTTTAAAAAAAAACAACAATGTTTGATATGGTCTTCTTTGCCATTTTCAGATTTGGTAGTGTGATGATAGCTGGCAAGGTTTTCACCAGTAAATGCAAATTTTCCATTTAAGCTTAAATAAAAACTAAACCTGTATTCATTTGAAAGGAAAATACTATGGAAAGACTAACATTACCTTTTTCTGGTTTACTGAGCAATGTCTTACATAGTATTCTTTACCATTTTGTTCAGATTTGGCAATGTGGAGGAACTTTGGAAATTGTCACTTGCTCACATGTTGGACATGTGTTTCGGAAAGCTACCCCGTACACATTTCCAGGAGGCACAGGGCAAATTATCAATAAAAATAACAGACGACTTGCAGAAGTGTGGATGGATGAATTCAAGAATTTCTTCTATATAATTTCTCCAGGTTAGTTTATTTCACATTAGAAATAAAAGACTATACCTTTCTTGTTCCTAATCCTATACATTCTGAAGAGAGGTAAAAAGGGTGGAAAAGCAGCTTTGAGTATGAATGCCTACCCTATAATAAGATCATAGTAAAAAGTAATGAAATCATAGTAAAAGAATGGACTTGGCAAAGTACCCAGTGTATCATTGGCAATAATACTAAATTATCATGGTCACTTTTGCCAGCCCAGGTGTTCTTTTTCTTCCTTCTTCCTTCTCCGCCTTCCTCCTCCTCCTTCGTTTTTCCTTTTCTTCCTCCTTCCCTCCCTCCCTCCCTCCCTCCCCTCTCCTCCTCCTCCTTTTTTTTTTTAAACGTAACTGCAGCAGTTGACATTTATTCTGTGATGTTTCAGCCATTTTCCTAGCTTATATAACTTTATGGATTCTTGACCTTTTTTCCCAAGGGGAAAAAAAATTCCAGTGTTTTGGCAGTAGGTCATGATCATTTTCTGAAAGCACGCTCTTGATGCCATCATACAAGATTTTTGTTAAACTGTCGAGTGTCACAGGCCAATGCAAAGCTCTTTAGTGGGCCTTAAGGGATGTGGTCTCCAGGAACATTTCTCTGCTGTTCAGGGTTTTGTGGGAACCATTGTTTCATCAACCTATAACTCTGCCTGACATTGTTAACCATTTGTCCTCATTTTTCAGTTACCACAAGACTGTCAAGTAGCAGTGTACACAGTTTGGTGAGCTGTGTGAGAGAAATCTTTCTGGAAACAAGTGCACTATTTAGCAAAATAATTTTGATTTTTTTGTTTTGCCTGAACATGTATTATTAAAGTTTTCTGATCCTGTATAACTTATTTTTGCATATAATATTATTAGTATGTATTTTGTTCTCATATAAATGTAGTTTTATTTTGAAAAATTAAAACACTTTTAAGGTCTTCTTTGTTTTATACTTTAGAGATAGATTCATGGTAACTTATGTAATCATGTCACCCAAATAATACCACTTTTCTATTCAGCTGTCTTGTTAGAATCAACATATAAATGAATTTTCATTACTTAATAAAGGACGCTGATAATTCAGCATCAATTATTTCTTTTAACAGGTGTTACAAAGGTAGATTATGGGGATATATCATCAAGACTTGGTCTAAGACACAAACTACAGTGCAAACCTTTCTCTTGGTACCTGGAGAATATTTACCCTGATTCTCAAATTCCACGTCACTATTTTTCACTGGGAGAGGTAAAAACATGTATCATTTGTGTTTATTATGTTCTTAGCTCCTCAGAAAAATAGAGATTAAATTTTCAACATCTAAGATACTTCAAAGTACCTTCTCATTAAAATTAAATAATCTCAAGTGTGGGGACTGGCAGGGTTGTGGCTCAGTAGTAGAGCACTCACCTAGCACTTGTGAGGCTCTGGGTTCGATCCTCAGCGCCACATAAAAATAAATGAAATCATGTGTCCATCTACAACTAAAATATTTTTTTAAATAATAATAATCCCAAGTATGGATTAGTTTACCCAGTCTGCCTAATAAGTTGAAATCTTATGTTATCATGTTATATTTTATTAAAATAAAAATGCTCTATCTTGTTACAGTTTAAGTATCTTCATTAAGCTTATTATTTAACAAACTAATCCATTTACTTGAGATCACATACTCATAAAACTTAATTTTAGTCCAAATCTAAGCGTAAGAAATTTTAAAGTCAAGGTAAATTGTAAAGGCTGGCAGGGAAATTTGAAAGATCGTTCATAACAATTTATTTTTGTCACATTTTATTATCCCTTGGGAGTTGTAAATCTCTGTTTGGGCAGGGAAGTTGGAAAGAATGTTGATAAATTTGTTTGTTTCTAATGATGCTTTTAGTTATTTCTCTTAGAATTCAGCAAATGTTCTTGAAACCTGAAGTAATCTCTGCCTATTGTTGCTTATAATTAATTAAAACAAGTTAGTTGTACTTTGGAAGTTAGCTTTTATCCCATTGAATTCCCATATTGCATGGATCAGTTGTAACAGAGAGATTTACAGGTATAAATCCAGGGTGGTCATAAGCAACCATTTTGTATGCCCTCTTCCTTGAATGCCAATGGCTACCCATTCTGTGTCCCAGCCAGACTTTGGCTCTATGTCTAGGGATCTAAATAGGTTCTTCCCCTAGCCCAGAGTTCTGGTTGTTGTTTGTTAATCCAAAATGTTGAGTTTCTAGGTCAAAGTTCTCCTACAAGTCTGAGTTCCTCCTTCTCTTGGAAGAAGACAAAACTGTCTTCACCTATAGCCTTACTACATCTCTGTTCCTTCCTCCATTCCCAAGAAATAGAAGCCATTTTCTTTTTTGTACATTTTCTTTTTATTCTCTGTTGTTGATTTCTTAGTTGTATCTTGTGTTTTTGTTTTCATGGTTGCTTTAGAGATTTCAGTATGTGTCTCTGAAGTATTACAGGTCTACCTTAAGTTAGTGCTTTCAACAACTTGTAGTTTAATTGATTTTTTTGTCCCTAGTTTTTAGTGCAAAAGTGTTGGACTACTGTGTCTTAGAAGCAGTGCCTTTCCTTCTCTTCTTTATCATAGTAGAATACTCCAAGCTATCAGACTAAAAAGATTTGAGATATCCTTCCTTAATAATCCTGCAATTCCCCAAGATCCTTCTTTATCACTGTTAAAGAAGTTAAAGATCCATGTTATCACTGCTCAGGGCAGTGATTTTCAACACAGCTCAATAGTGGATTATAAATCAATTTACCTGCTTATATGACCTCCATTTTTAATAGTTTGGAAAAAAAGTATGTATTTTGTATTGCTTACAGTAAAGGAATTTTGTTTTTATTGGATCACAAAGAGAAAACAAATTTCTCAATATCAGATGTAATCAAAAAAGTTTGAAAGCTTCTATCTTTTAAAGGATACATGATAATTCTTTTCTGACTAGCTTTATATTTATATTTTTGAATATACTCACTATCAGATGTTTTCTGTCAACTCCTTTTATTTTCCACCTTTTCAGTATAGATTCACAGTCTTTTTTGCATTCTGTTCCTTTCACCCAGAGAACTCAGGCCTTCTACCTTGCATAATATAGTCATTACTTCCTTTTCCACCCCTGCACAAACTCCTTTGCTTGACATTGGCTCATTTTATCTGGGACAGTCTTAGCAGTTAAAAGAGTTACTTGTACTTAGGCCCTTTGTAAAAAGATGTAGCCATCCTTGTTTTGACTCCATAGTCATTTGATGTACAGAAAAGTTCTAGAGAGGGAAAGAGAAGAGTTATTCTAGGAGCACAGGCATATATTTGGTGGTCTCTTGACAGTGATCATCACATCATGGCCTGCAGGCTAAGTCCAGCCTGTTGCCTGTTTTCGTAAATAAATATTCATTGGAACATGGCCATGCCCCTGTATTTATTTACTGTAGTTAGTTACTTTTGCACTACAGCACTGGAGTTCAGTAGTTTCTACAGAGACCATATGACCCACAAGACTGAAATATTTACTTTCTGCCCCTTTCAGAAAATATTTACTGACTCCTGGAATATTCAGTCAGGAACAGTCACTGGCAATCTTCCTTATCCTCATTTATTATTACAGCTTGTCTTTGTCCACTTGGAGCCTTTATTGAGGCATTTTTTCCAATTGATAAAATTGAACTTCTTCGCTTCCTTCCTCCTTTTTATCCCATAGTCTTAATAATACTCTTTTGCTCCCACCTTTCCCAAAAAGTCATTTCCATTGGGTTGGTGTGCCTGAAGGTATGTGTATCATGTATTATCTTGCCTTTTTTGTGCTATTCTTTCCCTGTAGCAATGTGTTTCATTAATGGGCTGAACTATCTTCAGTTCATTGCAGGTCTTTATTAGCTTTTAATTATAAAAATTTTAATTTTAAAAATAGCTTTTATAGAAAGAACATGAAGCCAAGTGGGACGAAAAATCCAGTCTTTTGTGATAGAAATTGATAGGACAAAATTTCCTTTTGTAAGGCATAGCAGCAAATGATGATATGTGTGGTCAGGGCCACAGCTAAGCCATATCCTAACATTTAGTCTTCCTGACACTCAGGAAGTAATCCCCACCCCACTCTGTAGGAAGTTGTCTCTTTTTCAGTTCATTTATTCGGAAATATTTCAGTACCTACTATGTAATAGATACTATTTAAATACTGGAAACACAGCAATGAATAAAGATCCTGCCCTTGTTGATCTTATAGTCTATGGGAGGAAACAAATTATGAAAAATATACAGTATATCAGATGATAGCCAAAGCAGAATGAATAAAGAACAACTGGTAAGCATAGGCAATGGTGCTGTTTTTCATAGGGTAGTTGAAACAGGCTTCTTATAAGGTAATTAGTGAGTAGAGATTTGAAGGAAGTGAGTGAGCAAGTCATATAAATTTCTGGGAATATTATGAGCACAGAGAACTCTAAACACACACATTCCTAAGATTTACGTGTATTTGGCATATTCCATAAACAGCAAAAAGGAGTTGTCTACAGTGAACAAGTAAGGGGATAGTAGAAGATAAGATCAACAACATAATGAGGATAAGGTCATATAGAGCTTATAGACTATAATGAGGACTTTGGATTTTATTCTGAGTAACAATAAAAGATGGGAAACCATAGAGAGATGAGCAAACTTTCCTTTGAAAAAAGGATCAGATCACCTCTTGATGGAGCAAAAATATGTGGGATCAAGAGTCAAACAGTGTATCGGTGGAAGGAAGAGAATAGTCAAGGATTATATCAAGTTTTTAACTGGTACTGGTGGGACTGGCATTGAAAATGTCTGTAGAAAGAGCAGTTTCTGAAGGGATTCAGCAGAGCAGTTTGGAGTACATTAAATTTGAGATCCAAGGGAAGATGTTGACTCTGTAGTGACATTGAAAAATCTGCAGTTTGGGGAAGAAGTTGGCAGTGGAGATCTAAATATAAGGGTCGTCAGTGTACATATGATTCTTAGTTACAAAACTACATGAGGTTACCTTGGGAGAGCAAATACATGTGGAGAAAGAAGATAGAACAAAGCCAAAGGAACTTCACAGTTGAGAAGTCATGGAGATAAGAAAGAATCACATACACACAAAATTTTGAGAAGTAGACAGGAAAATAGGAGAACTGAGAGAATGGTGTCCCAGAGACTGTGTGTGAAGGATTTGCCTCAAGAAAGAGGAAATAAGCAATGTGAGTACTGAGAACTGGTCATTGCCTTTGGCTGAGGAAATGCTATAAGTAGTCTCTGCCTTAGTGTCAAAAGAGTTTCCATGGAGATTATCAGGAGAGAATGGGAGAACTGTGGGTCATGAATGTTCAACAGTCTTGCAAGGAATTTTGTTGAAAAGGACAGCAGAAAAATGGGTGGTGACTGGAAGAGAATATGGAGTTAAGAGTTTTTGTTTCTTTTTATTAAGATAAAATTGGGCTGATATGAGTAGACACAAAAGAGAAAATTGGAAAATACACAAGAAAGGACCAACCATTAACCATTTACAACCATTAACCTGGTTTGTATCAAAAAAATAAACAATAGCAAGTGTGGGAAAGGTGTGGAAAAATCTGAACCCTCATGCACTTTTGGTGGGAGTGTAAAATGGTACAGCTGCTCTGGAAAGTGCTATGGAGGTTTCTCAAAAAATTAAAAATACAGGGCTAGGAATGTGGCTCAGTGGTAGAGCTCTTGCCTTAACATGTTTGAGAACCTGGGTTTGATCCCTAGCACTGCAAAAAATAAAAATAAATAAAAATAAATTTAAAAATACAGCTACCTCTGGGCATGGTGGTGCACAACTGTAATCCCAGGAGCTGGAAAAGCTGAGGCACGAGGATCATGAGTTCAAAGCCAGCCTCAACTTAGCAAGGCCCTAATCAACTTAGCAAGACCTTGCCTCAAAATAAAAAATATAAAAAGGCTGGTGGTGTAGCTCATTGATAATACACCCCTGAATTTGATCCCTAGTGCCCAAAACATTTTTAAAAATATACAATTACCATATGATGCAGGTGTGCCATCTCTGGCTATACTATATATCCAAAAGAACTGAAAGCAGAGTCTCAGAGAGATATTTGTGTATCCATGTTCATTGCAGCACTATTCACAATAGCTAAGAGGTGGGAGCAGCCCTAATGTCCATCAACAGATGAATGGATAAACAAAATGTGATACATGCCTACCATGGAATATTATTCAGCCTTTGTAAAGGAAGGAAATTCTGGCATGTGCTACAACATAGATGAACCTTGAAGATATTATGCTTAAGTGAAATAAACCAGTGACAAAAAGACAAATAATGTGTAATTTGTGTAATTCTGCTTACATGAGTGAGATACCTAGAGTAACCAAATTCATAGAAACAGAAAGTACAATGCTGGCTACAATGGGCTGAAGGGAGGTGGGAAAGACAATTTGTTTAATGGGTATAAAGTTTCAGATTTGCAAGGTGGAGAAGTGAACAGAAATCTGTTTCACAGCAATGTGAATATACTAACACTGCTGAATTGCATACTTGAAACTGGTTAAAATGGTAACTTTTATGTTCCATGTTTTTGTTTTTTGTTTTTTTTTTTTTTTTTTTACCAGGGCTGGCGGGGGTAGCCAATAGTCATGGAAGTTATATATTTAAGTAGTTGGGAGATGAGTACACAAAAGGAGGTTATTAATTAAGGATGTGGGAAGAAGGCATTTAATCCCTTGGAATAGAATGGAAAGTAGAAGGGATGGGGACAAATACAGATCAGATATAGATTTGGAGGTGGAAATGTGAAGAAGTTCTCTTCTAATGACTGACTGAGAGTGGAGAAGTAGGTGTTGGTGATGTAGGGACTTGAGTAAAGAAGGGAAAAATATAAAACGGAAATGCAGGATATGGGAGAAGAAGTAGATAACAGAAACGGACCAGTCAGCAAGTTAGTGAAACCATTTAGCTCAACTGTGTTTTCTCTAGAGGTAGAACAGGTGCTGCCTCCCATGTTTATCCTTAGTAGTTATTGAGGCTACTACAGGGTTGACTTGAGCTACCTACCTCTGAACTTTATCATGACTTAAGGAATTCATCCTCAAACAAGTGAGCAGTTTGTTGAGTTTCTTGAACTTCTGATGATTAAAGAGCCTGTTTTCTTTGCTGTAGCCCCATCTAGTCAATAAAGGCCCAAGGTGACTGATGTGCCATGGAAGGATTTACAACAGTCACTTCCTGTAACTTAACTTTTAAAATAGGAAGTGAAGAGTTGGGTTTTTTCCTTTGAACTGATCCAATTTTGGAGAGTGCCAAGGCATTGTTGACTGGGCCAGAGTATAGGCATATTTCAGAGACACTTGTCTAACTCTTTTTTTTTTTTTTAATTTATTTTTATTGTACTCAAATGGGATACATACTATTTCTCTGTTTGTCCATGAAGTAAAGGCATTCTAACTCTTAATAGATGATAGCCAAGGCAAGCTGACTGCTTATCTACCTCTTGCCAGCTGTCTTCCTTGGTAAAGTCACAGATTTTACCATATGTGGTCTTATTGTTATTGGCTTATTAACTTGACCTAATATGTCTTTAATACCAGTTATATCTGGGACAAGGTTGTTACCAAGCAGAATATTGAAGAGCACAAATATAGACATTGCCATCATTACAGAAAGTTTTGTTGGATGATACTGGAGTCATTAACATAGCCAGACAGCACAGGAGGTCATTCATCTGTCTATATCTACACTGCTACCCTGTCATTTCACTTACTTCTCTTGCCTCTATCCTCAGTTGTGATGCCCATATCTGACTTGTCAAACTCACAGGTTTAAAAAAATCAGAGTTAACATATATTCTCCGTAACACTCCTTACTCTTAAATAACTTAGAGTTATCCTAAAATATCTCTGTGTGATGTATTATGTCAAATTCCCAAGCCATCCTGTCAGTAATTATCTTCCCGCTGGGTTAAGGAGAACATTAGCACCATACTGATGCTCGGGAATTTCCACTTCAACCAGGAAGAGCTCCCTTCTTTTCCCATATTAAATCAGCCTTTTAGTTTAACGGTTCCCAATGATTTAGAATCTTAGTTGCTATGATTATGTTACCAAACAAGGAAACATCCTCTTTCCAAGATAGTCATCAAGGTGTGATTTGGAAGGTAAACAAACTAAAAAGAATTAATAGTGTTGTGAGACAAGATAACCTTGCACTGTATGTACGCCAAATCTTGAATGACTAGGAAAATCCAAAAAGAAGTTAGCCCTCTGTTCTTTGTATTGAACTTCAAAATACTGCCTAACTTGTCAGAAGATTTGCCCTTTTTTTAAAAAGTCAAACAAAGGAGTCATTTGTGTAGAATATCCTTACATTCTTACACATATTTTGTACTCCCTAATAACATACATATATGTTTGATATCATTCTATATTTTTCTAACATTCTCGTTTCAAATATTCTTTTACGTGTCACATGTTGAATGATCAACCCTAGAACCTATGTCCATCCCAATATAAACACTGAGTGTTGCCATCATTTCTACTCTCCACATTTCACTAGAAAGCTGACAGTCATTTGCATATCCTCAAAGCCGTGCAGAATTACAATTTTGAGCATCTAATTCAACATCCCTAGAAAATGTTTGTTCTTAATTATTCTCTTTTCCAGAGGTGCTTCATATTTAACTCCCACCAGATAAATCTAGATGATCCTCTCCCTCCTAGGATCCTAATAAAATTGTTTCCTAAACTGACCCTCTAGTCATCCTGATTTTTAGTATATTCTTGAGAAAACACCTAATAGGTGAGGTAATCCACATACATTCCTATAAAGAGAAGAAGGATATTTTCCCCAAATTGCATCTTCTAGCCAACACACCTAGGGCAAAAAAGACATCCCCTTCCTGCTACAAAGAAGGTATGAATTTGTTAAGGCAAACAAACCTCTCTTCCTTCTAATGTTAAAGCCACTCAAGACTAAAACATCGTAACTGTCCTCCTCCAGAAGCCTAATGCAGGGCATCTCTCCACTTTCCCTGCATTTTAGAGATGTGTCACCAAGCCCTACTAGAGGCACTAACACTGGGTCTCCTCCAGGCTGCCCACCTGGGACTCACTGCCACATCTCACTTATACAGGCTAATTTTCCCTCAGTTTTAACAGCTTATGGGAAGCAATAGTGTTGGGTCCTTGGAGAAACTTCACTTTCAACATCTAGTAGTCATTAGTAACCCCAAGGGATAGAGATCAGCTCTCATTTCAGACAACAACCCAGAATTAGTAGTGTGAGTACTATATACATGATATAAGCTCTTATATAGATCTCATGCAACAGTGCCTGGCAGAGTAAGCCCAATTTATTTGCTATCATTTATTAGCAACATATCACTTATGGAAGCAAAATGGCCAAAGTTCATTTATTATAAAATATTTACAAAGTGATAGGAAGCCCTATTATATTTTGGGGAAAATTGCATTTTTAAAAAATTAGTTTTTAGTTTGATTAAACAATTATTTAAATAGCCATTTTCTTTGATAGAGAGGGAAGCCAGGGATATCATCAGTTGTACTCCAATCATTCCTATCACATGTATCCCCTTTCTTCAGCAATTTTTTTTTTCTTTTGGAAGAAAAAAAAAATTAAGAAAAACAAAGAAGCAGAGAGTTTGTCATTTAATCAAAACTCTAAGGAATAATTGATTTGTGTGAACACATCATCTTGTCATAACTTGAACTAAATTCTTTTTCAAGTAAGATAGTCATCATCATCAAGTATTAATCGATCACTAATTGTGGTATAGGAAGATTTTCTATATGCAAATATATATTTAATTATAAAATCTTTTATATAATCTATTAGGTAATAGGTTCCTGAATTTAAATAATAGATTAAAAAGATGATATGAATTGGCCAGGCACAGTGGCACATGCCTGTAATATCATCAACTTAGACTCAGTCTCAAAATGAGAAATAAAAAGGGATGTGGCTAACTAACAAAGTGGCCTGTGTTCAGTCCCCAGTACAAAAATATGTGTGTGTGTGTACATTTATATATGCATACAAACATACACATATGTATATGAATCTTGTGATAAAAGAGTTACTACACACTGATATGATTATTGCACTCAGAAAAAAAAATAAAAGACTTAGGATATCCAACTTGAATATTGGACAAGTTGTGAGATTAATGATAATCAGGAGAATAAGGAAAGTGTTTTGAGGAGTGATAATGAGGTATGTTTCAGGTAGCAATTCTCAAGGTGGGGTGGGAGCATATTAAAAGGTTGGATGAGAAAGTATTAGTATTAAAAGATTGAAAAATCTGTTTTGAATAAAGTGGTTGAATAGCCAGATGTTGGAGACTAGTGATAATGTAGCGATGCAGATTATTGCTGTTTCTGAATCTAGCTGTACTGGACTCTGAAGTAGATATCTTGATGCACTGTCTTACATAACCTCATTATAGTGTTCTCAGTCATCATCCGCCATCCCCTCTGCCAACCCTGACTGCCATTACCGATCTAAAAAGATTTGGGCTACTTGGATAAATCTAGGTCTTCTATGCCAAAGCCTCAATTCTCATTCTTGGCTATCTGGGAATAATAGATGTTACACTGTGCCCTTGTACTTATATGTATCTGGCCTTCTTAGTACCTTATTAAAATTTTGGAATAATATGTAAGCCATATTTTTGTTTATAAAAGTAAATTGCTTATTTGTGCTTTTAATGTTAACCCTACTTCATCATACAAAATTACATTTTGTTCTGTCTATAAGCATGACACATATAGTCTATATCACATATCTCCCTCTGGCTTACCTGCTAACCATATCATGCATGGTTATAAATTCAGGATTTTCAGGTGTCTATTAATTTATCAAATGCTTTGAAGCTACAGTGATTTAAAGAAAGCAAAATGTCAAGGGGCATTGCTCAAAATAGCCCTCCTAAGTCATAACTGATTTAAATTCCTTTTGTGTAATTGATAAATATCTAACAAAAGAGTAAAGTTTATACCACCCATGCTAGGCTTCCAAAATAAGCCAATTCCCAAGATCTTTGACTAGAAAATGCCCCATCTTAAGTATCCAGATGGTAACTACATCAGTGTAGTTACCAAAAGTAATATAATATGCTTATCTTAATTGTTAATAGTGGCCTCAGGGAGTTGTTACATTGGTTTAAATTATTAGCTAGAATAGAATTTATTAGACTAAATACAAGTTCGAGAGGACAGTGGAAGAATGAAAGAAAAGAAATTTAAAGGAATTTTCCCCGTAAACACAGAAATTATATATATTTCTTTCTAGACCAAAGAATTTCAGATAGCCAGTTACTGATCCTCTCCACCCAGCACCCCAGCCTACCATCTTTATATGGGAAAACTTAAATTGATTTTTCAGTGTATATGTGTTTATCTCTAGTTAACCCCTCTAACTCATGGTATTTTCGTTGTTGTCCCATAGATACGAAATGTGGAAACAAATCAGTGTCTAGATAACATGGCTAGAAAAGAGAATGAAAAAGTTGGAATTTTTAATTGTCATGGTATGGGAGGCAATCAGGTGAGTATCTTAATAAACTTATGAAAAGAATTATTTTAAGTTTGTTTTTGATTTGCCCACTTTATCCATGACATCATTCAAGAAATACTTTTGTTTTTAAAGAGAAAATAATAGTGACCATTAGGTGAATGAAACCTTCGTTCTAATGATTTTATAAAATAAAACATTTTGTAACAGACTCCTCGAGAAAACTATATTAATATTGCTAAACACAAAGTGTATTTTGCCCTTTTTAGTGAAATTATACTCACTGACAGCACACTTAGTGTATACAGAGAATTAGGGCCATTTTTACTTTTCTCTGTATAAACCTAGTGGTAGCTTTTAGGAGTCATTTAATTCTCCATTACTTTAATAAAAAGCAAAGTCATGTATCTTGGAATTTTTTTTTTCCCCTCCTAAGTTACTGAGTATCTAAAACACTGGTTAATTTCTTTTTGTTATTAAAGCTTACATGTGTCCATTTTGTTTTCCAGGTTTTCTCTTATACTGCCAATAAAGAAATTAGAACAGATGACCTTTGCTTGGATGTTTCCAAACTTAATGGCCCAGTTACCATGCTCAAATGCCACCACCTAAAAGGCAACCAGCTCTGGGAGTATGACCCAGTGGTAAGTTACCTATCCAATTGCCTGTAAGAGTAAAATAATTAAGACTGTCATTGAGTATGTTTATATTCGTTGTAGCCCCTGTGATTAATAACATATTAACTAATATGGTTAATATGGCCATGGAAGTGACCTGAATAGTCTGTTCTGGCATATCCTTTGGTGCATGCTACTGCTGTCTTGGGTGTGCCTGCCCCATGCATTGAAAGATTAGAGTATCTCTGGCATGAGACAGACCATACCAGTGGCACAGCCATTGTGACAACCAAAACTTTTTAAACATGAAAAATCTCCCATTTTTAAGTTCATTGGAAAATAACAGCATGTTAATTAGACAATATGAAAACTATTTATAATAGCTTAAATGGGCATTTATTTTTCTTAATTAAGTCTCAAAATAAGTGGTTTCTGGTGTAGATTCAGTGGCACAGTAATGTCAGGGAAAGCATAACTGTGATATTATCAGCTTTTCTATGTGGTCAGAAGATGGTTGCTGAAGTTCTCACTGTCACATGTCAACTCAAAAGAGAAGGGAAGAGGTAGTGTTTCACTACCACATATGTTGCTCTTTCTCAGGAAAACAAAAGCTTTTCCTACAACCCTTTTAGCAAGCTCTGCTTATTTCTTTTTTTTTTTTTTTTTTTTTTGTGGTGCTGGGGATCGAACCCAGGGCCTTGTGCTTGCAAGGCAAGCACTCTACCGACTGAGCTATCTCCCCAGCCCCTCTGCTTATTTCTTAAGGGCCAGAACTTTATCCCATAGTGACCCCTAGCTGAGTGACAAAGAAGAATAGAAAACTAAGCATTTGGTTTTATAGTCTTTATAGTATGAGATTGGCAAATGACAAAGATAGGGAGTGACTGTTGGCTAACTAGCATACACAGTCTACCACAACAGGTACTTCAAAAGTAGATGTTTGCTTAGAAATATGAGAGACTGGAGATGGGGTATTTACAAAGAACCAGTTATGTGAGGTTTTTTAAAACTTCTGAATCACTTTGCAGAGTTTTTTTTCCTGAGTTAAAAATTCAGTGTCACAGGCTGGTTTCTCCCAGAAGCAGTCTCTAGGATAAAATTGAGTGTTCAGATGTTTATTAGGGGCACCTTTTGAATCAAAACCTGTGAAAAGAAAAGGGAGAAGGCAAAATTTGGGCAATACTGGTCCAGTTCCAGCAGCCTAAGCTGACTGCAGTAGTGATCTCTAGAGGAGAACAGTCCATCAGAATTGCCCTGCTTCTGGCTGTTGAAAACATAACAAACTGGAAAGAGAACAAAATATTTATGTCAGTAATCTATAAATGTAAACTCAAAATAATGAAATCTTGGTTTTCAAAGGAACTCTGGAAATAAAATCCAGGACACTGTTTTATATGAGTAGGAATTAAAGCCCAGAATGGAACTCAGTTGCACAGAGCAGGTAGATGGTATAAACTAGATCTCAGACCAAGGATTCTTGATTTTTGATCTTGGATTCTTTGTCCAATACCATGCTGTCTTTTTAGTTAAATTTCTATATTCACGTATCTTTAAAACTTGTTTATATTATATAAAATGCATAATGTAACACTAGGCTTTTTTGCTTTGACAACTTACAGCTGTCCCTTCTAGAATATAATGCAAATTAAGACCCCATTACATCTAGAGATCAGAGACAGGAGGTGGGCAAATTATCTTTTCCAGCTTACAGGTAGACTTTTTGCAAAAACTAATTATAACTTTTATCCTCCCCTTCAAAGATTACAGGTAGATATTTGTCACTTGCCTGTCTAGTTGTCTTAATTGAGTTTTCTCTATGCGGAGACTACTCAGTATTAGCTAGGTTCTCTGCTGAGTCCTGTGATGACAGAGCTCACAGTGTCACGAGCCACACAGCTCTGTACCTGCTGTCAGCTGTCAGAGCCTTGTCTGGAGCAAGGTTCCTCACAAGAGTCCAGGTCTTTGGGGTGCTTGTTTACATGAATTATGGGAATTTTATATTGTTGTTAAACAGGTAAATAACCAGTACCAAACAATAACCTAATTTGTTTCAAGTTTATTTTAATGAATTTAGGTAAATGAAATACACATTTTTAGAAGTCGGGATTTGTCTAACCACATTTTTGTTGTACTTAAATTTCTTGCTGCTTTTAATAATATTGACCATGGACCTGAGGAAGAAGCCAGTGGGACAAGCTTTGCGGGAAGTTTTAGAACGTTTGAGGGGTTTTCTTTTTCTTTTTCTTTTTTTAATAGTGTATTATGTTGTACATAATAGTGGATTTCATTATGACATATTCATACATGTACATAATTTGTTCCATTTCATTCCCCAGTACTTCCCCTTTCCCTCACTTCTTTTTCTCATCCTGACCTCCCTTCTCTATTATACCTCCCTTCTCTATTATATTTTTGTGAGATCCCTTCCTCTTTTTTTTTTTTTTTTTAATTTCTTTTTTCTCTCTAACTTTCACATATGAGAAAATGTTCGATCCTTGACTCTCTGAGTCTGGCTTATTTCACTTAGCATAATATTCTTCAAGTCCTTCCATTTACTAGCAGATGACATAATTTCAGTCTTTTTTATGGCTGAGTAGAATTTTATTGTGTATAGATCACGTATTCTTTATCCATTCCTTTGTTGGTGACATGAATGGATTCTGTGTCTATCAATGGTTCTATAACTTGGCTATTATGAATTGCACTGCTAAAAACATTGATGGGAGGGCTGGGAATATGGCTTAGTGGTATAGAGTGCTATGCCTAGTATGTTTGAGGTCCTGAATTCAATCCCCAACACCACCAAAAAAAAAGACTCAAGTTCTTTTGGATAAATACCAAAGAGTGGAATGACTAGGTCATATAGTGGTTTCATTCCTTGTCTTTTGAGTAATCTCCTTTGTGGTTATGCTAATTTACAGTCCCACCAACAACATGTAAGTGTTTATCCACACATCCTCACCATCATCTGTTATTTATATTCTTGATGATTGCCGCTCTTAACTGAATGAGATGAAATTTCAGTGTAGTTGTAATTTGCTTTTCCTTGATTACTTAGGATGTTGAACATTTTTTCATGTTTGTTGGCCATTTGCATTTCTTCTTTTGAGAAGTGTCTGTTTAGTTCATTCCCTATCAGAAGAATAACTAGCAAAGATTTTCTCTCATTCATAGGCTTCTTTTCATGCTCTTAATTGTTTCCTTTGCTATGCAGAAGCTTATAATTTGATGCCATTTCATTTATTGATTCTTAGTTTTATTTACTGAGCTTTAGGAGTCTTATTAAGGAAATTGATACCTGAATTGGTATCTTGGTGTGCTTCCCCTATGTTTTCTTTTAGCAGTTGAGAAATTTCTAATTCCCAGTTCTTGCGCATTTTGAGTTGACTTTTGTGCAGGGTGATAGATAGTGATGTAGTTCATTCTTCTGCATATGGATAACCAGTTTTCCCAGCACTATTTGTTAAAAAGGCTCTTTTTTCTGGAATGCATGTTTTTGGCACCTTTTTCAAAGATCAAATAACTGTACCTGTGTGGATTGGTCTGTGTGTCTTCTATTCCATTGGTCTTCATGTCTTGTTTTTTTGACAATACCATCTGGTTTTGTTTCTGTAGCTCGATAGTATTATTTGAGATTGGGTATCGTGATGCCTCCACCTTGTTCTTATTGCTCAGAATTGCTTTGACTACTCTGGGTCTTTTATTCTTCAATATGAATTTTAAGACTTTTTTCTAGTTCTGTGAAGAATGTCATTGGTATTTTCATAGGAGTTATATTAAATCTATAAATCACTTTTTTGTAATATGACCATTTTAATATTAATTCTGCCTATCTAAGAACATAGGGGGTCTTCCTGCCTTATAATATCTTTAATTTCTTTCTTCAGTGTTCTGTAATTTTCATCGTAGAGGTCTTTTACCTCTTTTGTTATATTTACTCCCAGATTTGGTTTTGTTTTGTTTTTAAGGCTATTTTGAATGGAATTGTTTTCCTGATTTCTTTTCATTAAGTTTATTATTGTTATATAGCTATTGATTTTTGTATGTTGATTTTGTATCCTGCCACTTTGCTGAATTTGTTCTTGTGCTGCATTGTTAATGTGACTGCTTTGGCAGCAGAGCTTCAGCTGTCTGGCCGCTGGATTGTGTTCACGGCTGCTGTAGCTAGGATATTGTTTTCTAGTAAGTACCATTTGTCAAGTACTTAGTCTGGACTGGATAGCACTTTATGTACATTAACTCATTGTTTCCTCACAAAAATCAAATGAAGTAAGAATTTTTGCCCCCTTTTCATAGTGAGAAAACTGAGTCTCAGAGAGGTTAAGTTTCTCTGACACGTTTCATTAAGCTTCAGTTGACAAATCCAAAATTCATTCCAGGAATGTCTGACTGCTAAGCCCATCTTATCAACCAGTAAACTATACAGTATCTGCATGAAAAAATTAAAATAGCCACTGTCTTTTGGTTCTGTTTTTATGCATTTGTAGAAATTAAGAAGTCACTGAACCTAAATCAGTATGAATAGAGACATCTGCATGTATACCATCTTTTGCTAGTTCTCATTTCATTTTAATTCAAGAATAGTAAATGACTAGAAGCCAAAATAGTTGTTATATAATCATTAGAGTTTGATTTAAAATTATTTGAATTTATAGAATAACTTGAAGTTTATGGCTACACAGCTCTTAGAAGACCTTAATGTGACCAGAGTACATTATCAGAGTTTGGATCATTTTAACTGTGTATATCTATTAACTCTCTTTCCTGCCTTTTCGAAATTATCTTAAAAATCAACATGATAGTATCAAATACAAAATGTAAATGAGTAGATAGGAAGATGAATAGCTTATCTGTCAGCCATTTGTTAAGAACCTCCTTTGTGAGATACTGTGTTTTTAAATTTTGTCCTCTCTGAACACCACAGAATCTGCTCAAAATATGTAACATAATCTTCATTTTGAAAATGAGAAAGGCCAAGTTACCCAGGCTATGAACCCAAACTAATTCCAAGTTCCTGTGTTCTTGTGTCCTACACCAACTCCCTTAACCACAAGAATAGTCTTTCTGGATTGAATACAACACAGACTTAAGATTGATTATACCAAATCTTAGCCATCCAAGTGTTCATACAGCTTTAATTCTAAAGGACCTGAATTTCTAGAGCTTGAGGTTTGAAATCACAGAATTTACATGAGCAGCCTTATCACAGGGAAATGAAAAAACTTTGAAATTTGCTATTTGGAAATAGGTTGAAGGATCCTAAATTAGGAACCAGTCTGGTCTTCCTTTCTTTCTTTCTTTTTTTTTTTTTTTTCTTTTCTTTCTTTTTTTAGGGAAACCAGAGCACACACTCACAAAAAGAGAAGTTTCTCACAGTGTTACAGAGCTTATGCGAGAATTAGGGCTTAGAATTAGGTCATCTTCCTGCAAGTCAGTTGTGTCCCACTGAACCAAATGGATTTTTCTCTCCCACTTAGCTCTTAATGCATCTTTAAATATGCACATTTTCTCTATTGCCTTTTAAATAATTTACATTGCCCACCAAAAATCTTTTTACAGACAAATTTAGTAATCATCAAAATGGTGGTTGAAGCTGGACATGGTGATATACGCCTATAATCCCAGCAACTGGGGAGGCTGAAGCCAGAGGATAACAAGTTTGAGGCCAGCTTGGTCAACTTAGGCTCTAAGCAACTTACCAAAACCTTGTCTCAGAGTAAAATAGGACTAGGAAAGTGGCTTAGTGGTTGAGCAATCCTGGGTTCAATCCCCGGTAACAACAAAGAAAGAAAAGAAAAACAAAGATTGAGATGTTTTTCTTCTCCACTTTCATGTTAAGATTTATTTTTTTCCTGTCATTTCAGAAATTAACCCTGCAGCATGTGAACAGTAATCAGTGCCTGGATAAAGCCACGGAAGAGGACAGCCAGGTGCCCAGCATTAGAGACTGCAATGGAAGCCGGTCCCAGCAGTGGCTTCTTCGAAATGTCACCCTTCCAGAAATATTCTGAGACCAAATTTTTAAAAAAAGAAAAAATTAAGGATTGACTGGGCTACCTCAGCATACATTTCTGCCACATTCTTAAGTAGCAAAAAAGGAAAAGTGCTTTCCTCCTCTGCGGGATGTAAGGTTTATCAGCCATTAAAACTCAAACTCCTCTAGCTTTTCACTAGCTGTGAACCAGCCTTCCTGTCCAAGGACGTGAAACTGCATAGTAGTGAGACTGTGCACACTGATGTTTACAAGATTGAAAGAGTCTTTCATCAAGAATCATGGGAAAGAATATTCAGACAATGAAACGGTCAACAAAATGTGCTTTCTGGAGAGCTGCACCTTTTATGGTTTGCTTGCACGTCAGTAATTTCTGCTGAGTGTGCTGACAAAGAAGAGATTACCAAGATTTTTTTTCCTGATTAGAACTGGTAGCCAATATATTAAATATTGACATAAAAGCAAATGAAAAGAACTGGAACCAGATTCAGAATCATGAAAATAACATTTTTACAACAATTAAAAAAAAAAAACTATATTAAACAGGGTTTAAACAAAATTAGAACTATGAGAAGTACAATTTGTTATAGTATAGTATCAAATTTCTATATAGATTTTATACCTCAGTGGGGAAAAATAACTGATTCCAATGACATTCATTTTGTTTTCATCTGTGATAGTCATGGATGCTTTTATTTTCCTTGGGGTGCTGAAAACGAGCTGGGAGAAAAAGCTCTTTGAACATAGTTTTAATTTCTTTCTACAATATTTTTATTTGATTTGTGGGCTGTTGGAATTGTGATTTTTTAATTGCCTTCTAAAAAATGGAGATTTAACATGATGCCTGGTCTCAACCGAACAAGTTAGATATCTCAGTTGTTCTTGGGTCAACTGGCTTACAATCTCTCTCTCGCTCGCTCTCTCTCTCTCTCCGCCTCCTTCTCTCTCTCTCTCCCCCCCTCTCCCCCTCTCTCCCTCTTCCCCCCCCCTCGCTCCCTCTCCCCCTTTCTTCCCTTCCCCCCTCTTTCTCTCTCTCTCTTAAACACACACATACACACACACACACACACACACACACACATACACACAATTTCTTATCACATTTTCAACTTCTTAACTTGATTCAACTGATGATGCTTAATACCCAAGATTCATACTACTGTACTACAAATTTGTTTTCACAGCAATAAATCTTCAGTTCTTTATGATTCCACTTAACAAAAGTCTTTCAAGGAGTGGTTTATAATTTGGGTATTTGGAGATAATATATTTGATGGTTTTTTGGAAAACCTTTTTCACTCCATACTCAGATGTGCTTCATTGTTAAGTGCATATTTAGATTAGATTCTTGAATTGTAATGTTGATCTGCTGCTTTTTTTTAATAAAATTTGACTGAAAATGTTTAATTGGCAGTTTTTAATAAGTTAGCCAAAGAAGTGCAGCTCTTGTTCCATATTACTAGTCCTGCATTTCTTCCTAAATTCCATTTCAGTTATATTGGTTTTATTTTTTCTGATTTTTAATACCACAAAATCACCTATCAATTAAAAGTTACTTTTTTAATCTTCTAGAAAGAAAATCTCATTGCAACATTTTTTCTGATATGTAAAGCAATCCATTGGCAAAACTGCATATATTTTCTTTCCTGTTTTTTAGATTATATTTAATGATATTCTTTTCTTTGATTTTCAAAGACTCACTGCAGGCAGTGCTATTTCTAGTGCCTAAGAATGTTTCTGAAAGTCACATCACTAACGATACTTGCCAAACTGAGTGTACATGAAGTTTCTTATATCCTGTTGAAGTTAATCAACATCAAGCACATGTGGATGCTTTTGGGTGAGGCTATGATACAGAATGCATAATGTCCCCAGGAAATTTGAAATGATGCAGGTGCTGGATGGAATTTTTTTCTATTCCATGAGCTGTGTTAATTCTACCTTCAGTAGGCCTACTGCTTGAATGAATCAGATGTCTAATCAATAAATTATTTTCATGCTCAGAATTTCAGGTTTGTATACTCTAGCATAGCTTGGTATTATTCCTTACTGTAAGAAAGCTTAACCGCAATGTGATTTAAGGTTTTGTTTTGTTTTGTTTTGTTTTTTAAGTGGGGGATATGAGTGATTAAATTCATGGGTACTTTTAGAACCTGATAGAAATCCCATTGCCTTTATTTTTCTAATTAAATATTCCTAAATACTTTGAAAATATAAAATATTCCTGAATAGTTGTGCTTTACATTGGTTTTATTTGAAATTCAAATGAATCCTTTTTTATCATAGCTATTTGTAGATTAGGCAGATGCTTATCTATTACAAATCAAATTGAGAAGAATGAAAAAAGAAAGCAAAGGATGAATACATAGAACTATTATTTGACCAGGGAAGAATTATAAGTGTGGCAATTAAAGATAATTTGAATCTCAACAAATCTATTCACCCAATCCTAATCTCGGTCCATTTTAATATGTCTCTCTGTCCTAATTGATATTCCCGAGAAACACCACTTTGTTCACCATTCTGCAAATGGAGAACACCATGTAAGCCTCCATGTCCTCATTTCCCCTGTTTTCCATTTAGCTGAAAAACAGAGGTTCCTCTTTGTAAGGCTTTGGTGCTCTTATTATCTTCCACAGAGTATACCAAAAACAAATTTAACTCTATAGTTAACATGTTCTTCAAAGGAGAAAGAAATTCAAAAGTAGTGTTTCTGAAGTGATAACTCTGTGAGAGGTTGTATACAAAGAGTTACTTGATTTTTCTGCCATTTTTCATGATGAGGCAAATATACAAAATTCAATTGTATATTTATACATTTGAAATAAATGAAATTAAATTTTAAAATTGCCATTTATAATGAAATATAATTAACAGAGTCAAATATCTAGGAATAAAGTTTTTCAAGACAAAAGGTTTTTAAGTCCTCTACTCTGAAAACTAGAAAACAGTGCTAAAAAAATTATAGACCACCACACACAATAAATAGATACCCTGTTGTTATTGATTGAACGATTGCATAATGTTAGGATGTCAGTTTCCCACAAATTGACCTGTAGATTCAGTGAAATCAAAATACCTCTAGGCTTTGTAGAAATTGAAGTGGAATTGCAATAGACACAGAATAACTAAGATAATGTTGAAGAAGGAAACTAAAATTGGAGGACTTTATAATTCCCAATTTCAAGATTTTTCTTCTCTAAAGTTGCAATAAATAAGAATATGTGGTACTAGAGATAGGACAAATATATCAATAGATAGAGTCCAGAAATAGACCTACATATACATGGTCATTTACTTTTCAATAAAAATACCAAGCAATTCTATTGGAAAAGGGAAGTTGTTTTTTTTCTTTTTCTATCAAAACTGAGTAATGAGCTATTCGTACAGTAAAAAACCTGAACATTGATGTGTTCTGTGTTTATTGAAAATGGATTATAGACCTAAATGTGAAGAACAAAACAATAAATTTTGCAGGAGAAAACAGATTATCTTCATGACCTTGGGATTTGGGAAAATATCTTAGGACACAAATTATTAAATCTAAAAGTAAAAGCTGATAATTTTCAGCAAAATTAGATACTCCTTATCAAAAAGATACTGCTGAAGTGCCATGACCTAAGAAAATATTAGAATACATATAACTGACAAAACTCACCCAGAAAACCAGAACTTTTTAAAAACATTGTAACAACAATTTAATATAAAAATGAGGTGATTTGAATATACACTTTCATAGAAGCCATCCAAATGCACAAACACTATAGGAAAGTGTGCTCAACATTAGTCATCAGGGAATGCAAAATGGAATCACAAGGGCTACCAGTGCATACCTGCCAAATGGTGATAACATGGAGCAACTATTAGAATGTAGAATGGCATAATCCCTTGGGAAAGAGTTTGCTAGTTCCTAGGTAAGTATATGCCTATCGGTGATTACACTTCAACAGCTATAAGTTAATGGATAATAAAAATCAATTTATACATTAGATACTATTCTAAAATTGAAAGAATGCGTGAATGAGTTAACTGACAATGGGATAAATCTAAAAATTGTTGAACAAGAAAAGCTAATTTATTGGGGAGAATATAATTTATTGACTTATATTTAAGATACATGCATTTTACTTTCTGTACATTATACCCCAATAAAGTGCTGGGTAAGATCACAGCTTTTTCCCAGAAAACATCCTCCATGAACATAGCACACTGGAGGTAGAGTTCACACAAACTATAGGATTAGACTAAGGAGTCCACAGTCTTGGGAGCAAACAAAATATCTGGAAGTTGAAGGAGAAAATCCCAGGTAGTCAGAGGGGCCCCCAAGTCTGCATATAAACTTTTCTCAAATCCATGACTGATTAAGGGTGTACAGGATGAAACTCCAAAAACCCAGAGGAAAACAACTAAAAGGCAAAAAGATTTGAGCAAAGATCTTAGCAGTCACCCAGCACCAACAACAGATGAGTTCAGATTTACAGGGGCTTAATGAACACTTAAGACTATGTTGAAATTCAAGAAGAAAGCAAAAGAAGTATGAGATTTATGTGAAATCTTAACCCTCAGTACCTCAGAATGTGTACTGTGTATCAATCAGTAAAGACCATTAGTAAGGATTTAGGGCTATTTGGTAGGGTCAAGTACAAAATGGAACTACACCATATATCTAAGTATAAAATCAAGCTTCTACAACATTAATCTTCTAGCACTTTAAATTACCTTCTTAGGCAAAACAAACTCAGCAAGATAACAGAATAGTCTCTTCAATGCATCTGTCACAAAGTACAGTGATTAAGTTGGGGTGTAGACTTGTGCAAGAACATATGCTTAGCATGAGTTCAAACCCTAGGACCCCACCCACAAAATGAATCAAGAAAGTGACCTTTATTTTAAAAAATAGTCAATAAAAACAGACCCATCAATGATCTAGATACTGGAATTAGCAAATTCTTTGAAATAAGTATTTTGAAATGCAGAAAGAAATGTGGATTTATGATAAGTAAAAAGATGGAGATTTCTGAAAAGATCTAGAAATGAGAAAAATAATTCTAAAACTTGAAGTGTCTAAAAATTCACTTAAATGGATTAATAGCAATTAGAACATGCATAAGAAAGGCTCAGTGAACTTAGAGCAATTAAAAATTTCCAAATTGAGCCATATATATATATATATATATATATATATATATATATATATATTGACGTTGGTGAACTGCCTTCAAGATCAAATACATGTGTTTGAGACCCAGAAATAAAGGAGACCCAAAATGGAGGCTTTAAGTGGAAGACCCTGTACCATTTTCTCTCCTGTGGTTGTTGGCAATCCTCGACTTGCCAATGGGTCACTCCAATCTCTATCTTCATGCAGCATTCCTTTGTGCACCTCTATCTCTTCTGACACCATTTATACTAGCTTTAGAGCCCACCCAAAACCAATATGACCTCAGCACATCTGCAAAGACCCTGTTGAGGTTGGAATTGGGTCCACCCATGAGAAAGTTAAATACTAACCCCTAGTAAGGGAGAAGTCCCAGAAGCTAGGAGAGAGCCTTTCAGATAATCCCTCAAAGTCCTTAGAAACAACTAACTCTTCAAAACTTGATTTTAGACTTCTAACTTCCAAACAAATTTGTTTATTGAAGCCACTCAGTTTGTAGTACTTTGTTATGTCAGCACCAGGAAATTAATATAAATCTTACTTCCAAATTAGGTCCCAGTCTGAGGTTCTGGATAGATATTTTGAGGAGACCCATTCAACCCATTACATCTACTAAACATATAAGGAATTAATATCAGTTTTTCACAGACTCTTCCAAAGCGGAGAGGAGTACTTCTCATTTTGTTCTGAGTCCAGCATTACCTGATACAAAAGCCAGACACAGCAGAGCACTGTGTTGCACACTTGTAATCCCAGCCACTTGGGAGCCTGAGGCAGGAGGATCTCAAGTTCAAAGCCAGCCTCAGCAATTAGTAAGCCCTAAAGCAACTTAGAGAGACCCCATCTCAAAACAAAAAGGACTGGGGATGTGGCTCACTGGTTAAGTGCCCCTGGATTCAATCCCTTGTTAAAAAAAAAAAAAAAAAAAAAAAACACAAGGAAAAAAGCAAAAAACTAAAGACCAAAATACCTGATGAATATAGATGCAAATATCTTCAACATAATACTAGTAAACTGAATCTAACAATGTATCAAAAGAAATATACACCATGATAATGTGGGATTTATCCTAGGGCCAACATATACAAATCAAAAAGGGAATATAGAATAAAGGACAAAAACCACCTCAATTGATAATTTCAACAGACAAAAGACATTGGGCTGGGAATGTAGCTCAAGGTAAACCCTTGCCTAGCATATACAGGCCCCTGGGTTCAATTCAACAACCTTTCCCTTTCTGGGAACTTAACAAACTGGGAAAAGACAGGAATTTCCTCAATCTGAGAGAGCCCCACTGAAAAATTCATAACCACATTTAATGGTGAAAGCCTGGATTCTCTTCACCTAAAAGCAGGAAAATGATGAGGATGCTCACTCTTGCCACATCTGTTCACCATGGCACTGAAGGTTCTAGCCAGAGCCATTAGGCAAGAAAATACATCCATATTGATAGGGAAGAAATAAAATTCCATGTGCATATGGCATCATTTTACACGTGGAAAATCCTAATAAACCCATTAAAAAACTATTAGAACTGATAAGTGCACAAAAAATAGTGTGTTTTTAGTGAACATTAATGTCAATGAACATTGCGAAAACAAAAAGAAGAAGCCGGGAGCTGTGGTACATGCCTGTAATCCCAGCGGCTCAGGAGGCTGATGCAGGAGGATCATGAGTTCAAAGCCAGCCTCAGCAAAAGTGAGGTGCTAAGCAACTCAGGGAGACACTGTCTAAAAAAAATACAAAATAGAACTAGGGATGTGGCTCAGTGGTTGAATGGCCCTGAATTCAATCCCCAGTGCCCACCCCCAAAAAAGAAAATAAGAAAAGAATTTCCACTTAAAATAGCATTAAAAAGAATAAAATAGGGCTGATGGGTAGCTCAGGGGCAGAGCACTTGTCTAGCATGCACAAGGCCCTGGGTTGATTTCCAACTCCACCAACCCCAACTCCTAAAATATTTAGGAATAAATTTAATTAAAAAGTGCAAGATTTACACATTAAAAATCATCACTGAAATTAAGAATTAAATAAACATGTTCATGAAACAAAAAACTTGGTATTAAGATGGTCATCATAAATTGTTTAGTAGGATTGCTGCCCAGACCACTTTTAGGTCTAATATTTGAAATTCAGTTCTACCCCTAATCTTTGATCTAATTTAAAACTGCCCCTTCCTTATATGCTTGTTTGCAATATTGCCTCCTCATTCCTCATCCTCCAGACCCAAAACTCAACATGCTTTCTAGTTGCTGACTCTGATAAAACCTACTAGTTAAAACCAGAGTCTCAAATCCCCACTTCTAGGATGTTACTTAAAACTAGCCAAGTCACAGCCTCTGAGGGAAAGCCTCAAATTTAATGCCCTTGGGGACTAAAGGCTAAGTCCCACAGTCCTCTTCCAACACCTCCTGCTGGCGGAACTCCTTGCTGTCTCCAGCTTCCTAACAGCCTCATAGGCACCCCTAACCTTTCTGGGACCTGTGAGTAATGCATTTCTTCCACTCGATGACTCTTGATTCCATGTCTTCATTTGTGTCTCACCTGACACTCATACCTGAACCTAACTTTACCCCAGTCAGCGTCTTCTCAAAAGTGGCCATCATGATTATGGCCGCTATCAACAAAGACCTCAAGACCACTTTAGAAACAATAGCAATAGAAATCATAATGGTAATACTCCCCAAACTGGGTACAAATCCAATGTAATTACTGTCAAAATCCCAAGTGACTTTTTTTTTAGGAAGTGTGAAGCCAATCCTAAAATTCATACAGAAAATCAAGATACCCAGAAGCACTAAAAGAATCTTGAAAAAAGAATAAAGGTAAGAGTACTCACATTTCCCGATTTCAGATCTTACTACAAAGTGACAGTATTCAGCAGTGATGTACTGGTATAAGGAAGGCTAGAGGCCGGTTGAATAGAATTGAAAATCTAGAAATGACCACTTACTAGATTGTAGTCAAATGATTTTTTCACAAGTGTCCTAAGACAATTTAATGGAAAGAATCATCTTTTCAACAAATGGTGGTAGGATAGTATGCAAAAGGAAGGTGGACCCTTATATCACACCATATACAAAAAGTAGATCAAAGATCTAAATATAAAATGTAAATCTATAAAATTCTTAATAAGCAGTATTATGGTTTCGATATAAGGTGTCCCCCAAAAATCATGTGTGAGACAATGCAAGAAAGTTAGAGGTGAAATGATTGAGTTATGAGAGCCTTAACATAATCAGTGCATTAATCCATTGATAGGGATTAAGTGGTGGTAACCATAGGCAGGTAGGGTGTGACTGGAGGAGGTGGGTCACTGGAGAAGTGCCTTTGGGGTTTTAATTTTGTTCTTGGAGAGCAGAGCAGTCTCTCTGCAACCTGGTGCCATGTCCTGAGCTGCTTTCCCCCTCCACACCCTTCCCCCATGATACTCTGCCTCACCTCAGGCCCAGAGCAATGAATTCAGTCATCTATAGACTGAGATTTCTGAAACTGTAAGCCCCAAATAAACTTTTTCTTCTCTAAAATTGTTCTTTTGGTCATGGTGGCAAAATAGCAAACTAAAACTGACGATATTGACATCATTCTCATGACTTCAAAGCAGCAATTGCTTCTTAGATATAAAACCAAAAACACCAGCAAAAAAAAAAAAATACTAATACACCATCAAGAAAGTGGAACAGGATGGAATAAAATATTGGTTAATCATGTATAATGAACTTGTACATGATAATGAACTTCTGTCTGGAATATATATGAAACTCTCTTAAATGACAATAAAAAGGTCAATTTTTTTTTCATGGGCAAAGGATTTGAATGGCCATTCCTCCAAAAGAAATTTAGAAATGGCCAATGAGGATACAAAAAGATGCTCTATGATATTAGTTACCAATATTAAAAATATAATGCCATTTATAATTGCTAAAATAAAAATATGTGTAAATCTACAAGACAAGTTCAATAAACCTTAACAAAACATACATGTACACGATTTTTATGATAAAACTACACTATGCTAATGAAAGAAATCAAAGATTTCTTTGATATGTAGAGAAACAAACCATGCTTGTGAATTGAAAAATGCAACAGAGTAAAGATGTCAATTTATCCCATATCAATATACAGATCTAATGCAAATTCTATCAAATTTCTTGGCAAGATTTTTTTTTTGTAGATACAGACAAGATTATTCTATAATTTATATGGAAAGGAAGAATTAGCTAAAACAATTTTGAAAAAAAAGCAATAGTGGGAATAACCAAGATTTATCATATAGAATTTAGAGCCCAGAAATAAACTCATATATATGACCCAAGTATCTTCCACAAGGGCATGAAGATCACTCAGTGGGTAAAGAACAATCTCTTCAACAAATGGTGTTGGAAAAACTGGATATCTGCATGCAAAAGAATTAAATAAGACCCTCATCTTAACCATAAACAAAAATTAACTCCAAATAGATTAAAAACCTAAACATAAGATCTAAAATTATAAAACTCCTGCAAGAATACATCAGGACAAGTTTCATGAAACTTGAATTGGTGATGATTAAACAGGTGCTATGCCACACTCGCCCATGCTACACTAGGGTTTTACCATTGAGCAATACTCCAGCCCTTAAGAATGATTTATTGAAATACATGTAGGGCATTTATGAATAACAAAGAGAACAAAAAGAGAAATTAAAGAAGCTCTAAAAATTTGAGAAAACAGCTGGAAAATGCAATGCTTCCAGCTCCAAGTCTTGTAAATCCCTCATCCGAGGGCCTTAAAAAAAAGGAAAAGTGTCACTTCATACAGCAGAGGTTTGGAGGAAGCTCAACTCCAGTTCTCTCTCTCCTCCTCCCTGGAGCCTTATCTGAAGCCCGGTCGTTTTGGCTGTGGAAGCATGGGGTGTCACATGTGAGCAGAACCACATTGCTGGGGAGGAAGGCCACTCTTCTTCAAGGCAAGAAAACCTTTACTAGAACCTCACCTTGCCCAGAACACTTGTCCCAGCTCATTGCCTGGCTGGGGACATTACCCCATAGTCACTCGTGAGGGAGCTAAAGGTTTAGATTAATGCTTTAGGCTGAACCAGGAGTTGGGAAAGCGGCCCCAATGACCACCCAAGGACTTCCCTTGCCAGGTCACCCAGTGCCATCTTCACCAGGACCTGCACTAGAAACTCCCTCCAGTCTCTCTGTTCCTGAAGAACTCAAGAGAGTTCCCTCTGTGACACTGAAGGACCACTGATGGGTCCTCTTTGTCTGGCTGCTGGAAGAGCTGAGCTTTATTTCTGACCCTCCTCTCGCCACCATCCAGGACTCTTGGTAAGAATCGTGGGTGTTGACATTAACCCACTTCCCTTTTATTTTTCTACCTTTATTTCCCCCTTATCCATATTTCCTCATTTCTACCTTGGAGGTCACTGTCAACACTCACTGCTCATAAAAAATACAATTCTAGAGCTAAGAAGGGAAGAGCCTGGTTCATTTTGGTGGCACTGACCTGGTGGCACTGACCTGGCAACCAAGTCAGGGGTCCCAGAGAGCTTCCAGGCAGATGACCTAAAACTCACTTCTGCAGGTCAGTTTGGAATGACTGTGTGCTTGAGTTAAAAGGTTCGCAGCAAATGATTAAAACAAGGGTGAATCAAACTAAAGGGTATGGCAAGAGAAGCAGCTAGGCCTCAGTTTCCCCAGATGCCTTTTGTGCCCAGGAGTTCCAGGGACTTGTGCAGAGGTGGGACTTCGGGATCGACTCAGCCAAACAACAGAGTGGAATTGGTTTGTGTGAGGCTTCCTTCTGAGTGATTTTTGCATGTTCCTTTAACCGTACCTCACTGTCTTTAGGTGCCCCCTCCATTTCCAAGCAGCTTCCCTTACAGTTGGTCCTGTTCTACCACTTTTCAGCCACATCTTCCATTCTGACATTTAATCTTGAGCTTGATTCAAAGCTGCCTTCTCTCTGTGCTCCTCCTTCCTTTGGTGTTTTCCGTGGGCCTAGCAGTGACCTTCACCTTGGTTAGTGAAGCAGTGACCACGCTTCCCCTCCAGAGGCGGGTGGAGCTGCCCTTCAGACCAACTCCCAGAGGCTGGGTTCCTTTACCACCTTACTTCTTGGCTGTTAGGAACTAGGATGCTCTCTGCCAGGCAGCTCATACATGCTCTCTCCTGGGTGGCAGTGGTGGGGAACCTCAGCAGGCCCCACACCAAGCCAATGAACAATGCAGCCTCCTCTCCAGCAGATGTCCCATTCCTGGTGTCCTGAGGGACATACTGCAAACCAGGGAAGAGCCCCTCTTTCTCCTCCCATTCACAGCTGGGGTTGTGCAGGTCGCCTATGCAGACTGCTGTCCCTTCAACCTGAGCTCTCCGCCTGGTAAGCCTGAACAGCTTGTCATTTTCTGTCTTCAGCCTCGGGCCTTTGTCAGATTTCAGGACAACCAGCAACATCCTGCTGCACTTCCTGGGGGAGGGGCTGGTGCAGGGAGGGAGGGTGACACCATCCCTTTTCATAATTTTGTCCTTCGAATGGCCAAATTAGAGAGCCAGCTGTGAGAGGAGGCAATTTGGCATCTTGGAAAGAGTGCAGGATTTGAAGCCAGCCATAGTGCTATCGATGTTTGATAAGACATCCATCGATTATTTGTTGCAAAAGCATGTGTTCACATGTTTTTTCAAAAGCATTCTTCTACTTCACTTTGACTTCAAACCAACAGTCAAAATTTTATTTAACGATAAAACCCTAGAGACCTTGCTATTTAAATCCAGAACAAAACAAGGATATCTGCTATCACCATTACTGCCTAACAGTCCAGGAAGTTGCAGGCAATGCTTTAGGACACAAAACAGAAAGGAGAGGAAAAATTTTCCAGAACAGCAATTTGTTCTTCTTCTTTGCTGATGGTTGTCATTTGTTTATTCATTGTTCACCAAGACTCAGAATGCCAAACTCCCTGTCATCGTGGCGCTGACATGGTGCAGGGGAAGGAAACAAAAATAAAAGCAAGTCAACGATAAAGATTGTGCCATGAAGAAAATGGGAGCAGATGACAGTGACCAAGGGGAGGGGCCATTCTAGAGTAGGTGGACAGCCTACTTGAAGAGGGAACCTTTGATCAGAGCCCCAAAGGCACAAAAGAACAAGCCAAGGATCAACTGGGGAGTGTTCCCTGTGGGGGAACAGTGAGGGCACAGGCCCTGGGACGTGGACCAGGTCAGCAAACTGGAAGACTGAAAAGGCTGTGTGACCAGGCATAGTGAGGACACAAGGAAGAGTCCAAGACGGTGTTGAGAAGCAGACAGAAGCCAGAGTATGTGGGCTCTAGAGACCATGGTGAGGACTTGGACTTCAATCTGAGTGTCATGGGAACGATGATTTTGAGCCAGGGAGTGGCATGAGCTGACATAAGTCTCAAAAACGCCACTCTGGCTTCTGGGTGGAGAATCTTCTGTTAGAACTAACAAGGACAGCAGGGTTCCAGTAAGAAGGCTTTAAGGAGCCCATGAATGAGAGGGATTGGGACATGGGGTGCAGCATGGGGCTGTGGAGTTTGAAGATAAAACCAACAGACTTGGGCTGAGGATGCAGCTCAGAGATAGAGCATCTGCCTAGCATACTCAAGACCCTGGGTTTGATCCTCAGCACCACTTAAAGCAAAAGTGAGACATCACTGGTGAATTGACAGGATGTGGATGTGAGAGACACAAAGGAGTCAAGGATACTGCTGCAGGTGTTGGTCTGAGAGACAAGTATCAATGACTGCAGTCCTACTGTGGGGTTAGGATGTCTGTGCTGCTTAGGACTCCACATGGGCATGTGCATGTTCTAGCCTGGAGCTCAGGGGGGAAAAATATTTTCAGTAATCAGCACATAGGGAGATAACTTTTCACCAGAACAGATTATATACAGATCACCACCCATATCTGATTTAAGTGATGAAATTTGGGTTTTTTGGAGTTGATGAGATTTTTGGGCTTGATGCTGTAACAGATTGAGACATTGGGGCATCTTGGGTTAGGGACCTTGCATGTGAGATACAAGTGAATCTTAAAGCTCATAATGACCCCCAAAGATGGTCATATCCTAATCCCTGGAATTTGTTAATGTGTTAGCAAAGAGGAATTGAGGTTGTGGCTATCTTGAGATGGGGACATTATCCTGAATTGCCTTGGTGGCCTTAGTGTAATACTGTGTCCTTTAATGTGGAAGAAGGCAGTAGAGTCAATATCAGAGAGATGTGGTAGAACGAAGACTTCACTGGCCATTGCTGGCTTTGAAGATGGAAGGGGGCCTCCAGTCAAGGAATGCAAGCAGCCTTAAAAGCTGTAAAAAATGAAAAGAAAAATTATTTGCTAAAATCTCCAGAAGGGAACACAGCCCTACTAGCACTTGATTGTTACCTGGTAAAACCTATTTAGGACTTCTAACCTCCAGAACTGTAAGACAATAACTTGTGTTTTAAAGTCACTATGGTAATTTGTTACAGCAGCAGTATGAAGCTAATACAATGGTAGGTTACATTGATTTATTTTCACATATTGAAATAGCCAATAGCCTTGCACCCCTGGAATAACTTCCCCACCATTAAGACTTAGTATATAATTCATTTACAGATTTACAAGTTGTGTTTGCCAATATTTTGTTAAGGATTTTTACATCCATAGTCATGCGGGATATTGGTCCATAGTTTACATACTTTTCTTTTTCTTTTTCTTTCTTTTTTTTTTTTTTTTTTTTTTTTTTTTTTTTGTACCAGGGATTGAACCCAGGAACATTTAACCACTGAGCCACATCCCCAACCCTTTCTTGCATTTTATTTAGAGACAGGGTCTTGCTGAGTTACTTAAGGCCTCACTAAATTGCTGAAGCTGACTTTGAATTTGCAATCCTCCTGCCTCAGTCTCCCAAGCCTCTGGACAGGTGTGGACCACTATGCCTAGCCTCGTAGTTTACTTTCTTGTACTATCCTTGTGCAGTTTGGTAACAAGTTCATGATGACTTCATAAAATGGGTTGGGAATTATTCCCTTCTTTTTGACTTTGAGCAAGAGCTTTATATAATTAGTTTAGAATTCTTCAAATATTTGGTAGAATTCTCCAGTTAAACCATCTGGACTTTGAAATTTCTTTTATTGTTTTTCCATTTTTTTATTCCATTGATTCTGCCTTCATTTTTCTTATTTCTTTTCTTCTGCTTGCTTTGGGCTTATTTCAGTCTAGTTTCTCAAGATGAGTGCTTACGTTATTGATCTGAGATGTTCCTTCTTTTTCACATAAGAATTTAATGCTATGAATTTCCTTCTGAGCCCTGCCTTGGTTGTCTATCACATTTTGATATGTTTTATTTTCACTGTCATTCGGTTCAATGTTGTTTTGTATTTTTTAAATTGCCTGGGATATTTTTTCTTTGGTCCTTGAGTTCTTTAGAGGTATGTTGTTTAGTTTCAAAGTGTTTGATGATTTCCTTTTTTTTTTTTCTGTTATTGATTTCTAATCTGAACTCATTATAGCTGGACAATACAATGGTATGGTTTTAATTATTTTAAAAATTTCTTAAGGTTTGTCTTAAAGCCCAGGATATGATTTTTTTCTTGGAAAATGTTCCATGGGTACCTGAAAAAGAATGCATATTCTCCTGTTGTTGAGTAAAATATTCTGTAAATGTCAATTAGATTCTATTGTTTGATGATGATGTTAAATTCTTCTATATTCTTGTTAACTTTCTGTCTAGTTGTTCTGTGAATTGTTAAAAGAGGGATGTTGATTTCTCCAAATATATCTGTGAATGTATCTATTTCTATTTTTATTTCTATCAGTTTTTGCTTCTCAGATTTGGCAGTTCTATTGTTTGGTGCATTCAAATGTAAAATTGCTATATATTCTTGGTATATTGACTCTTTTCTCATTGGTGTCTGTCGCTGGCAATCTTCTTTGCTCTGAAATCTGCTTTATCTAATAACATGGCCAGTTCAAATAATTTTTGAATGGTATATCTTTTTCCATCCTTTTACTTTCCACATTGTCTAATATTATCAGATTAGAAGTGACTTACTTATACACAGACTATAGTTAGGATAATTTGAAAATACAATCTGCCACTCTTTGCCTTTTAATTGACATATCTAGGTAATTTTCATTTAATTTAATTATTATTGTTATGTTAGGCTTAAGTCTTCCATTTTAATTTTTGTTTTTTATTGTTTTCTCTGCTATTAGTGTCTTGGTTGACATTTTCTTATAGGTTTCAGATTTCCATTTTTAATGGAAATCTAGTTTTAATTTTCATGTAGTGTGTTTTAAATGTGGTACAGAAGTGTGGTATTTTTAAAGCAGTTGTTCAAAGTATTACGACATACATACTTAAAATCATGATCTACTGTTGTTGACATTTTTAAGCTCGGGGTGTGTGTTAGGTTTTTAACATTCATCCTTTTTAGCTGTGTTGTGAATGTGTATATGAGATATTTAGATGAGAAGCTGAGTTTTTATTATTTACCTTACTAAAAATAACAAATGTGTGCTTCTCCTATGTCCCTAGCACAGTGTGATGAGAGCCAGGACAAGTGTCATACACACACAGTCTGGATTGTAAGTGAGGAGCACAGAAAAGTCTATATTGGGGAAGGACGCAGCACCTCCCCACAGCTTTTGAAAGAGTCTCCTTCTACTTGCTTTCTTTCAGGGCTTTGGAATGAATAAATATCTCCAAGGACCTCATAAGCCCCGTGTCTTGGCTTCTACAAAGAACAAATGTCTCTGTGTTCTAGGTTGGATCCCTTTAGAAATCTCACCATCTTGGAAGGTAATGCAGTTGCCTAGGTGCCTATCCTGGATGGAAGCTTTTTTGGCTCTTGGAAAGGTTAAGAGAAAGCTCACTGGATGGTGGCAACTGGGTTCTGCCCATAGGGAAACAAATGACTTCAGATATAATCTTAATAATATGTGGAAAAGGATGTGTTCCTGAGGGAAGCAGAAGTAAACATTCTCTACTGAATACTAATTTCTGAATCTCTGGTGCCTGAAGTTTTTACAGGAACACTGAAAAATCCAGGGGAGATTTAATATTCCCACAAAACTCTAAGTCTCTTTACTCTTCCCTCCAATTTATGCCTGTCTTCACTATTTCCTGAACATATATGGAGCACCATGTTAGAAAATAGTAATTGTTCCCTCAATCTTAACTCAAGAAAAAGAAAAAAAAATTATACTTACTCACATTTTAATTTTTCTGCGTCTGATGTTCCAAGATTTCTTATTTTTTAAAAAAACTTTGTTATAATTCACATCTCATACAACTTACTCATCTAACTTCTTCAGCTCAGTGAGTTTAGTGTATTTACCATTGTGCAACCATCCGCACAGTCAATTCTGGAACATTTTCATCACTGCTAAAGGAAGCCCCTTCTCTTTAGCTGTCACCCCCTAATCTGTTTCTTTCTCCTCAGTCCTAGGAAACCACTAATTTAGTTTCTCTCTGTACACAGAGTTTCCTATTCCGGACATCTCATATAAATGGAATGTTGCAATGCGTGATGTCTTGTGACTGACTTCTTTCATATAGAAAAATGTTTTTAAGATCCATCTTTATTCCATTGTGGAAATATGCCCATGCAATGATTGCCATACCCTCATGGATTGATGGACATTAAGTAGTTCTCACATTTGGCTATTATTTTTAGGGGACAGATGAGGATGGTGAGAACATGAAGTTAAGAGAATAATTCTATAAAATGGGCCTGCTGTGCTGACCCCCACTTGCTTTCTTTTCTATGAAGCAATTTACCTGCAACCCTTCCTGGCCTAATGAACAGGATATGTCACATTCCTCAGCAAACTACCTGTTAACTGCAAGAGAAATGTAAGCCAAAGATAATGTCCCTGGGAAGAACTTGGGAGATTTTTGTGATCAGATCCTGAATCTTTGGGAAATAAGGATAGTTCTTCCTAACCATAAAATCTGTAAGAATGTATGATTAAGATTCCAATTAGAACCAGCCAGCATGGGTCAAGGTGACCTAGAGTTGCCATGACAGTGGGTACTTGAAAGTCTGATGTCATCCTGCTGTCAGTGAAAATTTAAGAGGTGGACCTGGGTAGGACTCTCTGGACACTTGGCTGGGATCCCCAATAAAACTGGAATGCAAGAGAGGCACATGGTCCCTCTCCCTTCTGAGAGGACCCATTCTTTCCCTTGAGAATGTCCCCTTTCCCTTTTGCTATCCTTCAATAAACTCATTCCTTTTACTCTTAGTGACGTGTGAAATCTTTCTGACTTGATCACAAGAACCGAGGTTTGAAGAGGGGTCTTTGCGTTGCCTCAGTTTCTCCATAACATTATGGATAATACTTCCGTGAACTGTCATGTACAGATTTCGTGTGAACATGTGCTTTCACTTTTCTTGGGTATATATTTATGAGTGCAATTTCTGGGTTATATGGTAACTGTACATAGGACATTTGAGGAACTGCCAAATTATTTTTTGAAGCAGCTACATCCTTTTCTATTCCCACTATCACACTCTGAGGGTTCTAATTTCTCCACATCCTTTACAACACTTGTTATTGTCTGTCTTTTTTCTACCATGGGTATATGTGGAATAGTATCTCACTGTGGTTTTGAGTTGAATTTTCCTGATGGTTGATAAGGTTGAGCTTCTTTTCCTCTGTTTATTGGCCATTTGTATTCAGATTCATTGGGAAAAAATATGATTACAGTGTGAGAGTTCTTTATATATGATAAATACAAGTCCTTTATCTGATATATGATTTGAAAATGTTTTTTCCATTATGTGAGCTAATGTTTTCACTTTCTTGATGATACTCTTGTAAGTATAAACATTTGAAGTTTTGATGAAATACAATTTCTCTATTTTTTTCTTGGGTTGCTATGCTATTAGTGTCATATTTAAGAAACCATTGCCAAATCCAAAGTTGCAAAGATTTACTGCTGTTTTCTTCTAGGAGTTTAAGTTTTAGCTCTTAAATTAAAGTATTTGCTCCTTTTTGTGTTGATTTTATATTTGAAATAAGGTATGGAATCAAGATTCATTTTTTTATTATAATTTTCCTCTTTTCATCATTTTCTTGTAGGGTAGTTCTGTGGGCTAGGAAGTCTCTTATTTTGCCTCCATCTGGGACTGTCTTGATTTACCCTGCATTCCTAACCCATATTTTCACTGGGTACAGAATGCTGGGTTGACAGTTCTTTTATTTTAGAACTTGAAAAATGTCGTGCCACTTCCTCTGGCCTCTGTGGTTTCTGATGAGAAAATTGCTGTCATTTGAATTGTTTTTCCTTTACAGGTCAGGTGTCATTTTTCTCTCACTGATAAGAATCCCTTTCTTTGTCTTTGGTTTTCAGATTTTTCATTTTGATTTGCCTTGATGTAGCTTTCTTTGGGTTTATCTGGTTTGAGATTTGCTCAGTTTCTTGATTCTGTAGGATCATATCTTTTGCCAAATTTAGGATTTTTTAAAATGCTTTTTCAGTCTCACAAATTCTCATCTCTTTATGCAACTCCAGTGACACAAATGTTGGCTTTTTTGTTATAATCCTACAGGTCCCTGAGGCTCTGTTCTTTTATGTTTTTTTTCCTGTTATTTTCCTTTGATTCAGTTCACTAATTATTTTTTTCCCTGTGTCTCTCTCTATTTTCTGCTTTTGAACCCATCCAGTCAACTACTTCTTTTTTTTTTTTTTTTTTTTTTTTTTTTTTTTGGTACCAGGGATTGAACCTAGGGACACTTAACCACTGAGCCACATCCCCAGCCCTATTTTGTCAGGGTCTCACTGAGTTGCTTGGCACCTCACTGTTGCTGACGCTGGCTTTAAACTCGAGATCTTTCTGCCTCAGCCTCCCGAGCTGCTGGGATTACAGGCATGTGCCACCACATCCAAACATCCAGTGAACTTTTGATTTCAACTATTTTAAATTTTTAGTTCAAATATTCCCGTTTGGTTCCTCTTTATTAAATCTCCTACTTCATTCCTCAGACTTTTTCTTTATTTGCTAAAGTACATAAACATATGTATTATATGTGTATATATATTCTTTTATTTATTTCAAGCATGTTCATAATGCCTCACTGAAGTATTTTTATATGGCTGTTCTAAGATCCTTCTCAGATAATTCCAAATGTGGGTTGCATCAGCGTTGGGGGTCTGTTAATTTTTCTCAACCTAGTTAGAATTTTCCTTGGTATGACAAGTGATTTTCATCTTGGACATTTTGGGTATTAGGAGACTCTAAATGGTTATTAAATTTTCTGCTTAGCGTGCATTCTCTGACCTTGTCCCAGTGGGGATGGAAGTCTCCTCACTCAGTCTCCATTGACACTCTGGAGAGGAGAGGGCCACCTCATTCCTGCTGGGTCCAGTGGAAGTTCAGACACCTCATGTGGCCTTCTCCAACACTTCCCTGCTACACTGGAGCACAGGCAGAAGTTGAGCCTCCCCATTTGGATTTTCCTGATAGAGATGGGTGGTCAGCTTTTTTTTTGTACTATTTAGCTGGAGTAAAACAGTTTTGTGGGGTTTTTTGTTTGTTTGTTTGTTAAACATTTTCTGTCTCCCTAGAGAGCCTCTTTCCTGATACCTTAGCTAGAGGGAGTGAGCTTTTCTCTGGGTTTTTTTTTTTTTTTTTGTCTGTGCTCATCAGTGTCCCCAGGCAGAGGGCTTCTCTAGAACCCAATCTAAGTACACAAGGCAAAAATAAAATAAAACCAAAAAACGTGAGGATGTGCGTGCCTGTAATCCAAGCCATGCTACAAGCAAAGGCAGGAGAATCCCAGGTTCAAGGTCAACTTGGGAAACTTAGTGAGACCCTGTCTTAGAATAAAAACTAAAAAGGGCTGGGGATGCAGCTCTGTGGTAGAACACCCTGGGTTCAATCCCCAGGACCATTAAAAAACAAACAACAAAAAACCCCATCATGTTGCCCCTTAGGTCCTGAGACCCTCACTGGTCTCTCTTTATCTCACTACCTTAGGGCATCTTCTTATTTTATTTTATATATAATGCCCAGGACTTTAGCTATACTTAGCAGAAAAAATAGGGAGACATATATTTATTCCATCTTGTCTAGATCAATAACTCCCTTTTCACTTAACATTTTTAAACATTTTAATGTTCCTGAGGTTGGGACACATCTCATAGCTGCTATTGCACTTAAAGCAGTGTTTCCTTTATCAGCCCTGTGGTGCCCCTTACTATTGACTCTGCTTACAAAGGGCTTTCACCCTTGCCATCTCTCTTGGTTTCCTGTGGCCACTATAACAGGTTACCAAAAACTTGGTGGCTTCAGACCACCCAAATGTATTCTGCAGTTCAAGGTTGGTATAAAGAGAGGTGTGTAGCCTCCCTTGTACTTGCAATGGGAACCAGTGCTCCACCTGAGGCCTGACTTAGTTCTCAACTTACCATGTTACCTTTTGTCAGTCACCTGCCAACCCAGACCTCAGTATCCTCTTTGGTAAAATGAAGGGAGTGGCCATAAAATATCCTGAACATAGTCCCCTGCCATGATGGGCTAAGTGCTCTGAACTGACTCTGTCAGACAGCAGGTTGGTGGCTTCCTCACTCGTTCAACAAACATTTACCAAATACCTGCTGTTTTAGTCAGCTATTTTACTGCTGTGACTAAATGATCTGACCAGCACATTTATAGAGGAGGAAGGTTTATTTACGGGCTCACAGTTTCAGAGGTCTTAGTCCATAGAAGGCCGGCTCCATTCCTTGGGGCTTGAGGTGAGGTAGAACATCATGGCAGAAGAGTGTGGCAGAGGGAAGCAGCTCACATCATCAGGAAGCAGAGAGAGACTCTACTCTCCAGATACAAAATATATACCCCATAGCCATGCCCCCTTTCCAATCTCCTCCAGCCACACCCTACCACCTCAGTTAATCCCATCAGGAATTAATTCACTGATTGGGTTAAGACTCTTAAAACCCAATCATTTCTCCTCTGCATTGTCTCATATGTGAGCTTTGGGGGTCACCTACATTCAAACCATAACACCTGTCCCAGTAGCAAGCTGTGGGCTATTGCTTGTTCAGAGGAGACTCAGGTGCAGGGATGTGTGAAGTGGGTAAGATTATGACTTCCTTAGAGCCTGCCATACATAGGGGTGAAGCAAGCCACTGCTCACACTGACCACATGTTTAGAAAACCAGTCCAGCCCGAGGCTCAACACTTCCCGTAGGGCACCACACCAACCTGGGCAAGGCTTGGATGACTGGGGGGTGGCCTGGCCTTACCCATCCAACCCTTGGTTCAGCTGGAAGTAGAGAGCTGGGAAGACCTGCAGGACAATGGCAGCCACATATTTTGCACTGCCAAGGTCAAGCTGGCCACAGATATCAGAACTGAGGGATCAGCAAGATATGCTTGACCCGATGAAATAAAGGCAAGAGGCAATGTGAAGTCCACCACATAAGCTCCAGCTGGTCACTAGAGTGTGGGGTCCCCAAGCTAAAGCACAGTTCAGAGGGCAAGCAAGGCCTAGGATTTGCTCTCAGAGGTCCCATGAAAACTCAAAAAGAGGAACCCAGTCTTCAGGAACCTGTGAGGGCCTGTCTAACTCCACCTAAGATGGGTGGTGGAGACCTTAGAACACACTGTCCTCTGGGTTCTGCTCTGGGAATGGTGATAATGAGAGATGGTGGTGGAAATACTGATCTGCAGTGACATGTCCCTGTCCCTCCTCAGATCCCAGGTTCTGGATCATGATGGCTGATCTGTGATATGATGTGTCCCTTTGGGCAAGGGCATCCAGGAGAGGTGGCAAGGGTGCAGCCCTAACTTACTGGGCTTCATGTCCACATGAGAGCTCTAAGAGTACCAGCAGTAGCTGCATGGGTCACAAGTACACAGTCCTGGACAGCTTGCACACTAGGGGTTAGAGAAGGAGCATTGTTTTGGTTGATGAAGCAAAAATGGCTTCCCTTCACCCTCTGAGATTCTTTGGCTGGGCTACAAATTAAATCAACATAAAACATTGAGAAGAAAAGAACTATGTTGAATTTTATACCTCTGTATGGGAGTCCCACAAAAATATGACTCAAGAAAAGGCCAGATGACTGAGGCTTATATAGCATCCTGAGCTACAGAAGGAATAGGGGCCTAGGGTTTCTGGAAGGTGTGGAGTGGAAATAAATTATGGGAAAGAGAGGTGAAATTTTTATTGCCAGTAATGTTGTCCTTGTGTAGATGAAATCAAGTGACAAAAGTCTCAGCCCTCTACTGATGCAGATACTTCATTAATGTAACTATCCTTCATAGATGTCAATGTGCTTTACAAAAGAGCAGCTTCTCAGAGCTACTTCTGTGTCTGCAATTTCCCAGAATAACCCGCTCAAAATATGCCAAAGAAGTATATTTTGGGGTAGCACATTCTGGTCTCCTGCAGTTGCATTTTGGGGAAGTGTGTCCTGAGCCCCAACAGCTAAGTGATTCTGCTCCCCACAGCTGGGCTCCTCCATGGACTGGCTGCTTGTCTCTGTGAGGATCTGGGAAGCACCGTGTGGGTCTCCAGGAATTCATCTCCTACTAATCCAAGAGAATTTCCCTCACAACATGGCCCTGATAGTCAAGGATACCACAGAGAGTTCTTAAAGTGTGAACCATGAACTTGTTAGCCATCGCATACTCAGGGTCCTACCCTAGACTTCCTGTATCAGAAACTCTGGGGTTGCTGAAATTTATGTTAAAGATTCTTTTGCAACGAAAAATAAAATTATGATTCTAATGCACATATAAGATGAACATTGTTAAGGATTTTATTTAACTCATTATTAATGGAAACTATAAGATCAGAATCCAAAGAACAGACACATCAGGAATATTGAAGTAATATTGAAATGGATCCAAAACTTTCCACATGGGGGCAGGGTTGCCACTCCACAAGAGAGAATTCCAGTGCATGCTCAAAGACAAGACGTTTTCTGCATTGCTATCACCACAGTTTATAGAGTTGTAAAACACACACAGATAACCCCACAGGGTGTAATCTAAATAATTCAGTATTATCAGCTGCTAGGCAGGTACTTGGGAAGTGCTGCCCCTTTAAATAACTGCTAAGTCTCCTTTAAGGTTTTTGTTTGTTTGTTTTGGATAAGCCAGACAGAGCAACTTACAAGGAACCAGCCAAATTTGTGGAGTCATTCTTACTTGCTTTTTTAGGTGACCTAGAGTAAACTCTGTTCATTATAGTACTAAATTCTTCACCTGGAGGCATTTCTGTCCACCATTTTTTTGAACACGTGATGTATGACCTCAAACTGAGCATGCTCAGGAATGAGCCAACCTGCCCACATGCTGGAGTTTCTTCTTTGTGGATAGGGATACATTTCCCAATGAAAGCCCCTGACTTTCTTTGTTCTGAAAAACACTGCTTACTTGCTGCCAAGAAATGGACCTTTCTTCCCCCTTTTATCTCTTGGTTGTGCTTCTCACCATGGGTCAAACCAATTGCATTTGGCTACAGTTTTCCATTAAAGAACACATTTTCCCTACATGAATCCCCAGCTGAAAGAACCCAACAGGGTTTGGTCACTCCATGGCCTGGCCACCTGGGGGTACAGAAAGGTCCACAGCTCTTTGTTAACTCTGGAGAGCCCATCCCCATCGCCCTTTCATTGGGTAGCCCTGATGAGGACCTCAGGTTCCCATGGCAAGGACCATCTTGGCTTTATTGTAACATACCTCTAAATGTTCCAGAACCCACTAGAAATAAGTGGTTTTCTTTTCCTGAAATCTGAGATAATTTGTTTTTGAAAGGAATAAATTTTCCAAAGAGCAGCAGGCTCTAACTACTGATGGACATTTCTAGTCTTTAGAGCAAAAATCAACCAAAATGACTAGAATTGCCTCTAAAACCTCGAAGTGTGGGGATTTTAATGAGAGCCCACCTATTTTTAGCAGCAGGAAGCAAGGAGTCAGAGCTGCTGTAGAATCCAACTTTTATGCAAGATGCTGTCAACTCGGCAGGACTTGAGTGGTCAGGGACTTGGGCATGGTGTGGTCCAGGGGGATGGCAAGATGGGGGGACCATGGGGTTCAGCTCAGCCCCACTCCCCCACCCTACTTTGTGTCAATGTGTATACCTCAGCCAATGCCCTTTCTCAAGCCTGGACCAGATCCCTGCTCTGCACTGACTAGGGAGGAAGGAGGCTGGGGAATGAGGTCCCAGGTGTAGCTGATTTACAGGAATGGTACTGTGTGAGCCCCAGCAGAGCAGGGGTCCATCACATAACTCACCCACTCCTCTGCAAAGTGGTGAAGAACTTGGAACAGAAAATCTACCTGAGCACAGATGCTCAGTGCCTGGCACACAGTAGCTCTGCAATCGATGTGTTCAGACAGTCATGAAATTCACCATGCTTTGAGGCTCTGGTGAAGACTGGACTCCCCCCTCCCCTTTCCTTTCATCCTGCAGGAGGAGGGGCAGACTTGATTCAGTGGCTGATCTTGGCATCAGCAGATAGTTATTGCACTGTAGAGGTAAAGAGACCCCCCGCAACCAGCCAGCAGATTTGATAATCGAGTCTCTGAAAAGTTGGCAGTTATCAGAAGACAATGACATAAATTTATCACCTATTATTGTGCACAGGAGTATCACATTGAAGGAAAAATGAACAGAAGAAGCCGGGTGCAGTGGCGCACACCTGTAATCCCAGGTGGGAGGCTGAGGCAGGAGGATCTTGAGTTCAAAGTCAGCCTCAGCAAAAGCGAGACGCTAAGCAACTCAGTGAGACTCAGTCTCTAAAAAAATACAAAATAGGGCTGGGGATGTGGCTCAGTGATTGAGTGCCCCTGAATTCAATCCCTGGTACCCCACCCCCCCAAAAAAGAACAGCAGAAACCCCAGTATAACCTAAAGTTTATATGCCCTCCCCCAGGAGAAATGTGGGCAACCTGAGGAGAGTGCGATTATGGAAAGAGGGGACCCTCAGATGAAGAGGCAATAACTTGTCTGAACCAGTTGTAAAATCCAGGTCCCTTCCTGTGGCGTGTTGGTGGTATCTGATAGGAATTCCAGGGAGGGTTTCCTGACCATCACCTTTAATCAGACGGGGAAGAAATCAGGGAAAGCGTCTCTTATGCAGCTACTGTTCCCTTCAGTTTGAAGTAATTCATATATCAATTTGGAGTATTTTGGAGTATTTCCTGTGCTCTCTTACTACTAACATCTAGGGAGGTTGTGCTAAGGCCCAGAAGGTCAAGATGAATCAGGTTCAACCCTCATGTACAGGATCCCAGAGGAGTTGGTGGAAATAGGTCCCAGAGGGATAACAGAGGAGGGCTCCAAGGTGACATGGGTACAGCTGAGTTAAGATGGTGGACTATGAAGGGGCATAACTCCAAGCTTCATTTGCTTAGTAAATGTATTTTGAGCACCTACATGAAACAAACAAAACATTCAGGAGTCCCCCAATGTGGGTTCTGTGGACTATTCTTTTTTTTTTCCTTCTTCTTTTCTCTTTTCTTTTCCCTAAGGGTGCTTTACAACTAAGCTACATCCTCAGTCTTTTGTATTTTGAGACAGGGTCTCACTAAGTTGCTTAGGGCCTGGCTAAATTACTGAAGTTGACCTTAAACTTGCAATTCTCCTGCCTCAGCCTCCTGAGTTGCTGGGATTACAGGTATGAGCCTCCACACCCAGCTGGCTTGTGTGGACTCTTGAAAGGTGTTTGGTGGAAGATGGATTCCTCAGAGAGATAGGTCTGGAAACTCCAGGTGAGATACAGGCAAGTCTCTTCAGTTTTTCCTGGTCTTTCCCACCAGATAAGACTACAGCCCAGGATGCAAGACGAGGCCAGACTTCTATGAGCAGAGCGCCCTCTGGGGGCAATGCTTGTGGATGGCATACAGCTGGATAGTCTAAGCCAATATCCTCCTTTCAAGATAAGGACTCTGAGGGTAGAGGTTAAAAGGTATATGCTCCTGATCCTGAGAGAAACAGGGAGAGGCCTTCTTCTTGCCTTCCCTGCCTGGGACCCAGGGTACTTGCTACAGGGCATCTCCCTCAGAGGAGCCTGTCCTGGGGAGACAAGTGCAGCAGGAGGAGTCTGCTCCCTGGGGACAGCACATGGCTTGCAGACCATGATTTCACCATGGGTCTTTTTTTCCCAAGGCCATAGCCTGAGTAAGTTCAGAGTTTAGAAGATTAAGGATGGAGGGGGAGGTCACTGAGGGGGCTTCCCCATGGAGACCACTGCCTTTTGCAGCACTGGAGATTGAACCCAGGGTTGTTCTTCCACTGAGCTACATTCCCCAGCTTTTTTGTTTGTACTTGGAGACAGGGTCTGCTAAATTGCTGAGGTTGGTCTCGAACTTAGAATTTTCCTGTCTTAGATTCTGGAATTGTTTATATTACCGGCTTGTGCCACCATGCCGATCCAGATCCCATTTGAGGAGAGCAGAAGTGACCCCTGAAGCTCAGTAGTGCTTCAAAGCAGACAGGGCTGGGGTCCCTGTCCTTGTCCTGCCACTTCCCCCAGTCAGTTGTTCCAATGTGAGTCTCAAGCCCTATGGGCCTGGCCTCCTGTGTTACTGGGAATGGTGATACAAAGCCGTGGCTCTGGGCCTGCCCACGGGGTGATCATCGCCCTTCCTCCCACCAGCCCTGATGGTGTTCCTGGGTTGCTTGAAGAATATTGGGCAGAGTGTGTCAGAAGGTCCTGTGTTGGGACTCTGCCATCCCCAGTGTTTCTGAAGGGTCCAGGAAGAGTCTGCTTCTACTGGAGTCCAACCCCACCCCCAGGTCCTGCTGCAGGCTGGTGGAACCTCTGTAGGGCTATTTTAGTGGATCCTGGCACAGCTTCTGCCACTTGCCCCTTCTTCCTCCCTCCATACATACACATGCACCCTGGATAGCCAGACCCTAGGCAGGCAGTTGATTGACACTGGATTCCAGAGCTTGTGGCAAAAAACAGTGCCTGGGGGCCACATCCTCTTAGGAATGTTGGGGCCCTGTGCAGGGTTGGGCACAGAACACATTGTCCCTACAAGTTGGCTGACCAACCAGCTAAGACCAAATACCCTTAGCAGTGAAGAAGACACGTGTGGCTGCTGCAGTCCTCATATGCTCACAGTGTGACAGGGAAACCAGACATGAAATGAACCGTTGCAAATGATTAACAACTGACAGCATGCTGAGGACCAGGAGGGGAAAATGCAGCATTCTGTAGGAGCCACCGCTTGAGCTGGGCGGGAGTGGGTGGGTGGGGTTGCCAGTTAGACTTCCCTGAGGAATTGACATCTAAGTTGAGACTTGAAGGTTGAGAAAGAGTTGTCTGGGTGGTGAGCGGCAGAAAGAATGTTCCAGGTGGCAGGAACAGCATGCACAGGGTCCTGAAGCACAGCTCCTTCGCAGCTCTCCTCCAGGGATCCTCTCAGGCGCTCCCTGTGAATGCGGCCCAGCTGTGGTCCCCCTTCAGCACTAAGGACTCAACCAAATGCGCTATTCTTGTCCCCAGAACCTGTCCTGTGTTCCCCGCTCTGTGCCTTAGCCTGGTGCTGTGGCTGTCCCAGAAATGCCCTGATCGCCTCTCCACCTGCTAAAATTCTTCCCTGTGTTCCAGTCTTGGGTGAGATGGAGTGAGCACACACCTCCCTGTCTATTCCCTAACATCCACCATGTGTGGAGCAGCTACATGAGGATTCTGAGAAGCAAATAGTAGCAGGCGCATGGGAAGAAAGTTGGAATTTGAAGTACCCCAACAACAGCAGTGAGTTTACCACTTTTGTTCCTCCAGAATTCCCTGCCTGGGCTCAAGGCATCCCTCAACCTGGAAGTGGATCCAGGCAGGGATGGCTGTGACCTGGGAAGTGAAGACATGATCAGAAGCTTGGTTCCTGTAAGTCTCATAGAAAATCCTTATCGACATTATTACCCTACGTGCATGACCTGTATAACTGTACATCATGTACAACCAGATGAATGAGAAGTTATGCTCCATTTATGTATGGTGTGTCAAAAGGCATTCTACTGTCATGTATAACTAATTAGAACAAATAAAAAATATATTAAAAACATGAAAAAAAGAAAATCCTTAAAAAGTGCATTATACCAGTGATATCAACTGCCCAAAAGAGGGGTATCTGTAATCCGTCAGCTTAGAGTCTTCCCAGTAGCAGGCCAGATGGCCAGGCCTTTGGTGACAGTTAAGAAGTAATGAATGCTAGCCCTGTGTAGTGTGAGGACTGCAGAGTTCCATCCACTGAGTAGACAATCACATCCCCCAGTTTGTATGCAGGTGGTACCCAGACTGAGGGCTACTGAGACAGAACAGTGCCGTAGACACTCCGGGTTCCAACACAGCAACCCTTGGGAGCCAGGCACAGGTTTTTAGAGGGATCTTTGTGAATTGAGGACCCTGCTGAGTCAATGGTTTTGCTTTAGAGGACAGGAAGGGAGATAATGTTTAAGGCACTGCTGCCCATTTTCAACTGTAAAAGGCAAATATTCAAGTGGCCCTTGAATATTGCCATTTCCTGTTAGATCTGCTGTGTGCTCGTTGCCTTGTTAGTCACTGGGGGAGTTGCTCCATCCCCAAATGGGGATGTCTAGCCAAAGAACTACAAGACGTCCTTTTTTTTTTTTTTTTTTTTTTTTTATTATAAAATTGTAAACAAATGGGATACATGTTGTTTCTCTGTCTGTACATGGCGTAAAGGCATACCATTTGTGTAATCATAAATCTACATAGGGTAATGTTGTTTGATTCATTCTGCCATTTTTTCCCCTTCCCCCCCTACAAGACGTCCTTGAGTCAGGCATTCAATTCCAGCAAGAAATTGGTGGTGATGGGTTCTTTTTAAAACAATAGAACAGCTGGGTGCAGTCTGCACGCTTGTAATCCCAGTGCCTCAAGGTCAGCTCGGGCAACTGAGTGAGGCCCTAAGCAATTTAGCAAGACCCCGTAGTAAAATAAAAATAAAAAATGAAAGGCCTGGGGATGTGGCTTAGTGGTGAAAAGCCCCTGGGTTCAAGCCCCAGTACCAAATCAATATAAAAACAAAAAAGTGTGCTGAGTGTATTTTCCAGCAGGCGGCGCAGTTATACTAGAAAATAGTCTGAGCAGTCAGGCAGCCATTAAATGTTTTAAATTGATTTCTCTTTCTCTGGTTGTGATTCTTCATTATCTCTGCTGGACCACTAGGGGTTATTTAGCCAGGTAAGAAGGAAGAGGAAATGTGGAATATTAGGAATGAAGAAGAACAGAATAGTAAATATCTGTTATAATAAGTATAATAGATTATTATAGATTATTCTTGAGGGGGGTTTTTTGTTTGTTTTTTTGTGTTTTTTTTTTTTGTTTTGTTTTGTTTGGTTTGGTTTGGTTTGGTTTGGTTTGGTACTGGGGATTTAACCCAGGGTGCTCTACCACTGAGCACATCCCTAGCCCTTTTTATTTTTATTTGGAGGCAGGATTTTCCTAAGCTGCCCAGCCTGGCCTTGAACTTGTGATCCTCCTGCCTCAGCCTCCCCAGTGGTTGGAATCACTGCCTGTGCCATCATGCCCAAAATATTCAAATTTTGAATCAGCAGGTTAGGGTATGGTCTGGGATTCTGCTTTTCTTTCTTTTTGTGGGGGTTGTGAGCCCTTGAGTTCTTAAAATATGTATTGTGACTATCAAAAGCAAAATTTATAATAGCACTTAAAAGGGTTTCAAATATTATTAATCTTGTAATAAAATATTAAGAAGAGCTTATTTCATAATAGTCTGTGATTCTGGAAAAGAGAAAACTACAGGGATAGAAAGCAAACTGGGGTTGGAGGTGGATGAGAGGAGACTACAAGGAGTGGGAGAGAACTGAGGACTGTTCTAGTCATGACCGTGGTGGTGCGTGACTTCACATGTTCAGATATATGCCACATCATTTGGGTCATTTCCACTTTGGGGCTAATATTAATAATAGGACTATAAACATTTTTGTGCAAGTTTTTATGTGGTCATTTCTGTTGTTGCTGTTTCTGTTGGACATATACCTAGGGGCAGAATTGCTGAGACACATCGTCACGGTTTTTGAGGAAATGCCATATTTTCCCAAAGTGGCCGCACCATTTACGTTCCCAGTGTGTGAGGACTCCAATTCCTTCACATCCTCACAGCTCTTGTCACAATCTCTTATTTTGTTTTTCAATCCAGTCACCCCAGTGAGCTGTGAAGTAGCACTTCACCAGTGGTTTTGATTCGAGATTTCCTGTGGCCTAATGATGTTGAGCCTCTTTTCATCAGCTTATTAGCCATCTGCATATCTTCTCTGGATAAATGACTATTCAGATCCTTTGCAGTTTATACTATTAGGTTATTTGCCTTTTCACTATTACATTATAAGTATCATTTACATATTCTAGATAGAAGTTCCTTATCAGATATATAATTTGCAAATATTTTTCTCCTGTAAATTGTCTTTTCACTCTCTTGGTGATATCTATAGAAGCACAAAAGGTTTAATTTTGATGAAGTCCAATTTGTATTTTCTCTATAATTACTTGCATTTTTAGTGTCATAGCTAAGACTATTTGTTTTAATGTCAGGTCTTGAAGATTTACTTCTTTTTCCCCCTAAGAGTTTTATAGTGTTAGTTCTTATTTTGAGGATTCTTTTGAGTTCATTTTTATGTCAGTGTGAGGAAGGGGCCTTCTGCGTGTGAACATCCAGTTGTCCTAGGGCTGTTTATTGGAAAGACTTCTTTCCCTTACTGAATTATCTTGTCACCCTTGTCGGAAATCAATTGACTGTGAAGATGAGGGTTTATTTCTGGAATCTCGAGGAGTTCAGAATTCTATTTCTGGACTCTCAATTCCATTTCATGGGTCTATATGTCTTTTCCTGATGGAGAGGAAGAGATCAATGGAGCCAGGGAGACCACAGGAATCTGCAAGCCTCTCGTTCTTTGTGACCCCACAGGAAAGACTTCAGATAAGATGCACATAGCAGCAGGAGTTCATCAGAATGGAAAGGAAAAAGGAGAGGCCCCTCTCCAGGGAGAAAGGGAAAGAGTGGTTCCTCTCGGAGAGGAGTCAGACGTCACCACACACACACCCTCCAGTTTTGTGAGGGGTCCCAGGGAAGTTTCCAGAGAATCCCACCCAGGTCCACCTTTGGACTTTTGACTGACAGCAGGATTGTATCCGAGTTCCAAGTCCCCACTGCACATAGTGTTACCCACGGTACCCAAGAAAAACCCATGGGGGTGGGGACTTTACGATTATAATGGCATGCTAAAGATCCAAAGGCAACTCTGGGCCACCTTGGTCCCTGCATTGTTATTACAGATTCTATGATCAGTGGGCTTAATTTCTAATTGACCTGTCTTCCTGAGTCCTGGGATCTCTGGTCTGTATAAAGGTCACAGAAGTCCTCCCTATGCACCTCAGGAGGGAGGAGTCTCTGGCCGTCATTCCTTCCCCCTCAGACAATAGGTTGTTTGCTGAGGGATGCAAAATACCCTATTGACTTAAGTCAGGTTAATTGCTTTTTAAAAGAAAGATGTCAGCACAGCAGGCCCTCTACAGGTGCCACCCCCAGCCCCAATGCTACCATCCTGTCTGTCTGCTTCCCTGTTCCCTCTCATCCTTTTTTGGAGGGTGGGTACGAGAGATTGAACCTAGGAGCACTTAACCATTGAGTACATCCCTAGTCCTTTTTTATTTTAAATTTTGAGTCAGGGTCACTCTAAGCTGTTTAGGGCCTCACTGCTGAGGCTGGCTTTGAACTTGCCATCCTCCTGCCTTAGCCTCCCAAGTCCCTAGGATTAACAGGTATGCAGCACCACACCTGGCTGATCCTGCACTTTCTTGATACTGACCTTTATAGGACCTCTGAAATGGACACATATGAGTCCTCCAACTTTGTTTTTTGTTTTTTTTTTCCAAGATCATTTTGGGTATTCTGGGCCCCTCGCATTTCCATGTGAATTTTGAGATTATTAACCTGTCAATTTCAGCCAAAAAGTCACCTGAAACTTTATAGGGATTGTGTCCAATAAACAATGTTGTCTTCCAATCCATGAACTTGGGTTATGTTCATTTATTTAGGTCTTCTTTAATTTATTTCAAATTATTTATTTCAACGTTTTGTAATTTTCAGTGTTCAAGTCTTACACTTCTTCAGTCAAATCTATTTGTGTGGGTTTTTTTGGATGCTATTTTGGGGCCTTATAAAACAATACCCTAAAGTGTCTCACTTTGGCCTGCTTAGTACTTTGAGCCAAAGAAGATCCTAGGGCCTCAGAAGAAACCTCACCACCAAGGTGTCTCTGACTTTCTCCTTTCCCTTCTTCTCCCCTAAAGCATTATGAGGGACTTTCTTCTGAAGTTCCCTCAGCTGCCCAAAGACAGATCCTTCAGAAAAGAATACAACTGTTAGGATTCCCCTCCCCAGAAACACATCAATATGATTAATTGTCACAGAAAGGTGACTCTATGTCAACACCGTACCCAGACAGACTTTACCACAGGGTATCACTGCTCTTCTGAGGGTCCATTCATCTTCCCCCACAAACCATTTACTCTCCCCTAAGTTGCTACAGCCTCCTCCATCCTCCCATACAAAGAGGGGTTATATGCTTCTCAATCTCATGGGATTTGGAGGATTATTCACTTTTCTTTCACATGAGTACCTGTGCATGTAACAAATTTGTGCCTTTTGTTCCTCTTAATCTGTCTACTATCAACTTATTTCATAGAATCACTTATTGACCTTTGAAAGGGTGAAGAGAACACTCTCTCCTTCCTTGCACTATTATAACTGAAATTGTTTTTTTAATTTTATTTTTGGATTGTTGATTGCAAGCATATAGAAGTACAATTGATTTTTGTATATCGATCTTGTATTCTGACACTAAAATGGTTTTTTTAGGGCATTCCTGATGATTTCCTATATTCAAGTTCATGTCGTCTGCAAACAGAGAGATAGGTGAAGGAGAGGTCACTTAGTGCATATGCTTTGCACATTGTGAACTCTCAGTAGATGACAGCTGGTCCAGTTGGACACTACCTCCTCTCACCTCCCAGAGGAGGATGCCCCTCTCCTCCGCAGAACCTGGCCTCTGTCTGCCTTCCATACTTGACTGGGCTCCCCAGAGATGAGCTGCATGAATGCTGCCTCTGCCTGAGCCAGTTTACTCCGAGCCCTGAACGCCTCCCTCCGCCTCATCCCTGGACCCCGTCTCCAGCTCCTTCTCCCAGCAGGAAGCAATCCTAGACCTGAAATGTGCTCACCTGACATGGTGTTTCTTAAAACAGAGAAAGAAGAATGCAAGTAGGGTTTTCACAATCCTGCTTTCCTTATGCCCAAGACAGAGCCTCTATTTGTAAATCCCGAGGGCAGCGGGTTCTTTGAAGAGGGACAGGTTAAGCCACCACTGGAGAACCCATCCTAGCCTAGCAGCTGTCAAAATAAATTCTGGATAACTCCACATAAAAAGAAGTAAAAAGAGCTACATAAGTTCTGATTGTAAATTTAAAGTTTTAATATCTAGCAATTCTACACCTCTAGTTAGTGCATATGTGTGATACTAGTCAGCGCTGTTACTGAAAAAACTGAGTGATCAACTTAGAAAGAGAAAGGGGTTATCTTGGCTTGCAGTTCTGGAGGCCTGTCCCTGGTCAGTTGGCCCTTTGCTTTGGGTCCCAAGGTGAGGCAGTGTATCATGGTAGAGCAAGCAGCTCGCCTCATGACCAGTTGCAAAAAAGAGAGGAAGAGGAACAGACTGGGGTTCCATTATCCCCTTTGAAGGCATATCTTCAAAGACCTAAAATCTCTTACTCAGCCCCATCTCAAAAAGATTCCACTGACACGAGTTTGAGATGAACTGGATTCTCCACTTCTGCTGGTGGGTAGGGTCTATGTAAGTCACAGTCCTCCGCAGCTGAGAAAGCCCATTTTAGTGGTAGTAGCTAATCATAGGAGGGGATGTCTGCCCCCATCAGCTCTGAGGGTCACAGCCAGCAAAGCCGGATTCTTCTGCATTATAGTTGCATGGTGTGCTGCAGCTCTTAATGGCAGGCTGTGCCCTCCAGTATTGCAGCAGACCTCAGCAGCTCACCAATTTCTCTCCAGGTTCTTGACTCACAAATTCAAAGAATGAAATCCTCAGACAATAGTGAAAGGAGTAGGATTTATTCAAGTGGGACGGAAAGAGACGGAACTCTTGCAGGGTGAGAGGGGACCCAATAGCAGGTTGCTGCTTGAATGTCCTAGTCAAGGGATTTGTATAGCTCTTGAGCCAACACTAGTGGTCCAAATTTATGCTAATCAGGTCTTGGAAAAGTACCAACACTATTGATCCAAATTTATGCTAATCAGGCCTTGGAAAAGTACCAACATTATTGATCCAAATTTATGCTAATCAGGTCTTGGAAATTACCAATGTTGGTTAGCACTTGAGTCTGAACTTTCCTGAAACCTCCATTCAAACAGAAGATCTGCCCCACTTCTGTTTTCCTGCTACTCCACAACGAAGGCTTGGATTCACCACCACCTCTCAATAATGCCAAGCTGGTGACTAAGCCTCTAACACAGAGGTCTATGGGGAACAGTCTGTAACCAAACTATAGCACCTGTACAGCAGTTTCTGAAAACTCAACCCATTGTTATTGCTTTCCCCATGGCTGGGTCTACTCTATGTTCAGTGATGGGCATGGGACAGAGCTATGCTGGGTGGTTTTTACTCATTCCATGACAGAGTCCGCCTTGAATTCATGATTCTTGTTGTGTACATTTGGGGATTTTGAATCGCACGGTCTGCTCTTAGTTCAGCGCGCAGGCCCAAGAGAATTGCTAGGCACTCCCAGTGTGGCCCCAGGCCTTAGTGACATCAGAGACCCTGCTGCCTCTGAGGAGCAGGGGCAGGCACCTCAGGTGTAGGCACTGGCAGGTCCTGTCCTCGGAGTCAAGTGCTGTGCTTTCTGAAGATTGTCTCCTTCAGATCTTGAGTCAGGGAGCTACACCCTCCTTCTCACTGTAGCTCATAGGTAAGTTTGGGCTCCTCATAACCCAAGGGACATGAGTGTCAAGAAACCTCTAAGCAGAAGAACCTCCCTCAGCCCAAAGACTGTCTGCTGGATGTCAAACCCAAGCCAGTTCCAGAGGGCACAAGGCACAACTCTGCTCCAAAGGACCCCTGCATCTTTCCACAGATCTGCCCCCACCCCAGGTAATCACAGGAACCTCACTCTAGTAGCACAAGACATCTTGGAGATTGAAAAAATAACAATGCTATTATGAGCGGAGCCTCCTGTAAGGCGGGCTGGTAACATTTTGAAGATGCATTACTCTTAGGCGGTTTTATGGCACATTTGCATTTAAATAGCCTCTTGATCTCTTTTTCTGAACTTCACAATAATATAGCCTTAAAAGTGCTGACTAATAGGGTGGCATTGCTTAATTTTTACTTTAATCTTAACGTTGATACATTCTTAGTGTAGCTATTCTAGTTCAAGTGGCACTTGCAAATGCAAGATTTAAATTAGACATTTTGTTGTTTTTGTCATTCTTTTTGGTTAAAAATCAGAACCCTCTTACGTTTGCAGGCAAGGAAGGTGTTCCTTTCAAAGGCTGGTCCTGCTATTCTGGCTCTGGGCTCTTCTTAGAAGTCAGCTTCTGTAAGTGGGAACAGCATCCTGCAGGATTGCTCTGTGGGTCAGAGCTCCCTGGACCAAGTCAGAATCTGTCCGGAGGCCAGCCAGTGGTGGGCTGGGACTGACTGTCCTTCTCTGTTCAAGTATTTTGCAAGCCAGTTCTCTAGTCGTTATTAAAAATGAAATGACGTGAGCCTACAAGTAAACAAATTATATTTAAAAATGAAGGCAAAAAATATTCAAAACTCATTGCTTTGTCATTATCTTGCTACTGTGTATGGCCTTGAGGTCATTCACATGGATTGGGCCTCTGGGTCGGAAGGACCCTGTGATGACTCAGTGGGGTGTTGATGTGGCTCGAAATCAGCTGTGGTTGAGTATCTGCAAAGCAGTGGCTTCCCTTTTTTGCTCAAAGAGCTGACTGTTAACTGCTTTTGGTTGGGGGAACTTTTAGAAGGTGGGCCCAGGCCATTGGAGGTGTGTGCTTGAAGGGGACTGGGGGAAGTAGTCTCTCTCTCGGTTTCCTGGCTGATGAGATGAGCAGTCTGCTTTTCCACATGCTCCCGCCATGGTGAACTGTCCTCACCAGAGGCCCAAAGTGTGAGTCCACTTGATCTTGGACTGAATCCTTCAAAACTGTGAAGCAAAAATAAATCTTTTCTCTGTTAGTTAATTTCATTATAGTGAAAGAAAGATGACTACCACAGATGTCCACCCATCCTCTCCTTGAGCCCTGCACCCTCCTCTCCTGGGAGAGAGAGTTCCAGGGCCTTGGGCTCACCAAGTCCTCTTATCCTATGTTCTAGGGCTCCTGTCTTGCACCTGGATGAGAAAGTAGATTCTCAGTGGTATCTCAGTCTCTAGGGTCCTCCCAACCTGCTAGGACTTCTCTCCTGGGACTCTAAGGTTGCCTCTCCCTTCCTCTAGGACCTACAGGGCTCCCTAATGCCTGCCACAAATATCACCAACTCCACCTCTGTCTCTCAGGGTCTCATCTGTACCCCAGAGTTCAGTCACTCCTTAGAATGAGGTTCCTAGATAAAGAACATGTTTGTTCATGCTTGTTGGTTTGTATTTCTTTTTTTTTTTTTTTCCCCTCAGTCTGATTCGGCAAAGGTACCGAGAACCATCAAGCTGGGCATGGTGGTGCCTATAATCTCAGTGGCTCTGGAGGGTGAGGCAGGAGGATTGCAAGTTCAAAGCCAGCCTCGACAATTTAGCAAAGCCCTGTCTAAATAAATAAATAAATAAATAGGACTGGGGATGTGGCTCAGTTGTTAAGCGCCCCTGGGTTCAATCCCTAGCATCAAAAAAGAAAGAAAACCATCAAAATGGCCTAGGTGCCAAGTACTAGAGCTCTCTGCCCTACAGCCTCGGGTCCTCACTGTGTTCCACAGACTCTGCTCCCCTGTTCAGTTCTGCTATTGCTTGGGCCTCCTCCTCACTGCCTTTCCAAGGCCTGTTCCTGCTTCAAGACCCTCATGAAGATCATCATTCCCTCAATCTTTTCACCCTCTAGGAACACAGGGTCCTAAGTATAATGGGATACTTGAGGGCACTTTGGGCAGAGCCACCAAGTTGCCCAACCTGCCATGTTCTGGGGAACTGTGGGGAGGTACAAGCCCTTGAGGCAAGACTTATCCAAAAGTCTTGGGACTTTCCCACCCCTCGCCCTCATCCAGGGCACAAAAGGGTTTCCCTTCCACCTCAGGCAGAAAGACAGGCTGCAGCAGGATACTTGAAGAGCTGGATTCATGTTCTGTAGGGCTTGGGGTCACCATGGACAATGTTTGATGTCTGCCTGGAAGGTGAGCAGGATGAGGGACTGGTCCATAGCCAGGGAAGGGCAGAGTGGGTGGGTGATGGGGCATTTGTTTCCAGGGTCTTTCAGGGAAAAGGGAAGGGTAGAGGGATTAAGAAGAGTTTAGAAAACCAGGACGGGCATTTTAGGCTGGAGGAGCAGCTCACAGTACAGAGGCCGTAGTAGAGATGGTGCAGCCGGGCCCAAGGGGCTCCAGCAGCCAGACTGAAGCACAGAGAGGTCCAGTGAGCAATGGAGGAGGCTCTGGGGAAGGCACGAGGGGCCTGGCCAGAGTCCCACCTCCCTGACCTCTCTCCCTTCTGCTGAGGCTCCTGCTCCAGCCTCCTCTGATTCTAATGCCTGGTGAGATCCGCAGGGCCATTTCCCTCTCTCTGCATCCCATTGCTGCTCTAGGTTTCAGGGCCACACAGGCAGTGACAGCTCTGGGCTCATCCTCCTGTTCTGGACTCCTCCTCCTACAGCTCAGTCCCCTTCGTCTTCACTGGGATGTCCAATCAGTCCCTCACATTCAGCATGCCCAACTCTGACTTTATGATTCTCCCTCGGAACTTGCTTTCCTGTTTTCCTCATCATCCTCCAGGCAGAAGCCTGGAACCTTCCTTGAGTCAACTATGGCTGGTCACATATATCCAGCTCCACAAGCAGCACCATCATCCCTTGTTCAGATGACTGGCTTCCAGATGCCCTCTTTGCCTTCTACTCCCAATGGCTTATTTTCTACACAGCATCCTGGGCAATTGTTCTGAAAATGCAGATCAAAGGATAGCACTCCATGGCTTAAAACCCTCCAATTATTCCTATGGAACCCAGAATTAAAGAGCATCTTCTAGTCTAGAAGGCCCTGTGTCATCTGGTTCCTTCCCCTGCTTCAGGCTTATCCCTCCCCAGCTCCAGGCCCCAGCTGGACTCCAGGACTTGGCTGGCCTCATCTGGGGACACCAGTGCACACACTGGTCTTCCCATCTGAAATGCTCTTTCCCCAGGTCTCATCCTTCAGAGGACAGCCTCCCTGAGCTCCTCCTGCCTGCCCTGGAGATTTTCCCTTCTGCCCACCCTACAGTTACCATGATAACATTTGGTTTTCTGCTGGCACTTTGTACTTTGCTTTCTTCTTGTTCTATCATAGATAGATCCCATAGAGAGTACTGAGAACTGTCCTGGGTGCTGGAGACATAACAAGAGGCCACACAGACCCACAAACAGCTCCACCAGACAGAATCTCATCAATTCTGCAGCCTTCAAGCCCAACACAGAGAAGGGGTACAATAAATATTAAAAGATTTTGCCATTTCATTGAGAGATGTGTATAGGGAATAGATTTGAACTGATTAAAACTCTCTTAGCTATAAAGTCTCATAGAAATGGCATATTTGCAAATAAAATACACCAACTGGAATATATCGGAAGATATTTTGCACCCCACAGCAAATCCTATTTAGAGCAGATTCCTTTTGTAATGGAAATGATCCGCAGCTTCCTTCAGCTCTTTGGTGTTCTTGCTCAGAAGCTTTTTCCTTGAGTTCATGAACCCTCTAAAATTATATGCAAAATGTGTGTGCACACAATTGATACATTTTTTTGAGATATTCCTAGCTTCCATTAGACTCTTAAAGGGGTCCATTACTCAAAAAGATCAGGAGACACAACTCTGTCCTCTGCTTTTTTTTTTTTTTTTTTTTTCAGTACTGTTTTGATGGGACCCTTGGCTGGTGAGTCAAATATACTGATAATTGCCTATTTTTAGAAGACTGCTCTTTATTAGCCACAAACTTGCATCTTAACCATCATTAAATGAATCACCAGGTCCATGCACTCTGAAATCTTCTCATATAAAGCCAAAAAGTACTTTCTAAGACTAAGATGGAAAAAATATTTTCTGACTATACTTCAAAGAGGCTGAAAGCAATAAATCTTATGAAAATATGAAAAGCTAGATGTGTTGTTCAAAAGCAGGAGAACCCTTGGAAATTTCCCATTTAAGAAAAAAAGAACTCTAAGCTTCGAGCTGCTGCTGGGTCTCACAGTGAAACTGATCAGTCTAAGTTGAAGATTTCTTCCCCCAAGTTTAACATTGCAAAGGAGTCTTTACAAGTCACAGCCCCCTTAAACAGCATCCTGTTGGTTTAAAAAAAACAAAAAAACAAAAAAACAACCAGGGCTCCAGCTCCTTACATCTGGGAGTGGAACCCCACACACTTCCCATCCCCCATTCCGCCAACTATCTGATGCCCCTGTTGATGTCATCCTTCATTTCTGTCCATTCCTTTAAGTCAAAGGCTGGCCTGGTCATCGCCTTTCATCCAGCAGCGTCAGTTTGCTAACCCTAGGACTCTATCCATAGTCTAAAAGTACTTTCCAAGACAAAGATGGAAAAGCACTTTCTGACTATACTTCCAAGGGGCTGAAAGCAGCAAGTCTTATAAAAATATTAAAAACTAGGGGCTGGGGAGATAGCTCAGTCGGTAGAGTGCTTGCCTAACTAGATGTGTTGTTCAAAAGCAGGAGAACCCTTGGAAATATCCTGTTTAAGAAAAAAGAACTCTCGGTTTCAAACTGCCACTGAGTCTCACTGTAAACTTGACCCAGTCTAAGTGTCTGTCACTTCCCCTTCTCAGTGTTGGTCCTTGTGTGCCCTTCCTCTGTGGACTCGTCCACCCCTTCTGTCCACCCAACAGAAGACACAGGAAGGAGAGAAGGAAGGAGCCAACCTGGAGCCTATGCTGGGTCTAAGCCACCTCCCTGCCCAACTCAGCAAATCTAACCCCACAGACCCCCAGAACTTGCCTGCCAACCTGTCCAGGGAGATGATTCTGGGATACAAGAGCCTCATCTGCAGAAATCCTGGGATTCCCGAGGGGTGGGGAAAGAGAAGCAGGAAGGAGGCAAGAGAACCATTTCTTGAGGATATTTTCTTACTATCCTGCTTTATGATCCTGATAAGGTTCACAATATTTTCAAAGAGTTTCTCAAGCTTTCTTTTCTGTCTGCAAACTTTATGGTGGATCACTTTGACGTCTTCCTGGCTTGGGGGTCTAGGGCAGGTCTGGATAAGCCTGGGTATTTTTACTTTGTGTTGTCCTCAAAGCTTAAGGTTATACTCCAGGAGTGTTTTGGTTTGGTTTTTGTCCATATTCTATTATGGGAAATTTCAAACATATGCAAAAGAAAAGCTAAGAAAGATAAACCTCTATGTGTTATTCAGCCAGCTTTTGACAATTCTACTGTGCCAATCCTGGTTCATTTTTACCACCACCACCTCTAAGGATTATTTTGAAGCAAATTCCACAATTCAAAGCATTTCATTTATAAATATGACCGTATGTATCTCTGAAAGGTATGGATTTTTTTTTTGTACCAGTGATTGAATCCAAGGGTGCTTAACCACTGAGCCACATCCCCATCCCTTTAAAAAAATTATTTTTTAATTTAGAGACCGGGTCTCACTAGGTTGCCTACTGCCTCACTAAGTTGCTGAGGCTGGCTTTGAACTTTCAATCCTCCTGCCTCAGTCTCCTGAGTTGCTGGGATTATAGGCACACACCACCATGTCCTGCCAAGATAAAGATTTTTAATGTAAACAACCACAATACAATTATCATATCCAAAATTTTGACAGTGATTCTCTCATATCATCAAATATGCAGTCAATATTTAACTTTCCCAGATTATTACATAAATAGGATTTTTGTTTTTTGTTTAAGTCTGGATCTAAGGAAGGTCTACACTCTTCTAGTGGTTAAAGCTCCTAAGTCTCTTTCAACACACAGCAATCCTTCCAACTCTTGTTTTTCCCTTGTAATTTGTTTGTTGGAGAATATGATTTACCTTTAGACATTTTCTTCCTTTCTTGGGGTTGCCTCACTCTCCTCTGAGAGCCTTGTTTTTTCTTGTCTTACCTCTGTCTTTTTTCAATTGTCTGCTGGGGCCTGGATGCCCTCCCATTGAGAAACAGAGAAGGAGAAGTATTTTGGAGGATCCATGTTTGCTAGAGGGCTCCAGGGGTGGTGGGCTTCCCTATAGCAGGTCAAGCAGGGAGGACGGGAAGGAGTAGCGAGGCAGGACAAAGAATACCAAGGGTGGAGTATAGGAGAAGCACTGGAGGGAGGATAGCAAGAAGCATGGTAAGGAGGGTGGAAAATCTTTCTGGGGAGCTGGTTGTTTCCCCAGTAGGGCTTCTTCATTCCCTGCCAAGGGAATGTGTATCTGGTTACCAGGTTTTCCCCAAGCCAAATGGAGACAGGACTTGGGGTCTGGCTGTTAAGTCATCGTTCAATTCATTCTTTTGATTTGGAGAAACAAGATCTCGGTCCCCTGTCTCAGGTCTAATCTCTCCATAGACCTTGTCTGAGGCTGTTTTGTGCTGTTACAACAGAATACATGAGCTTGGGTAATTTATAAAGAAAGTACATTTATTTCCCACAGTTCTGGAGGCCAGGAAGACCAACATCAAGGTGCTGGCATCTGGTGAGGGCCTCTTGCTGTGTCATGATGTGGCAGAGAAATAGGAACCTGCAAACTCAGGTCGGTCTTCCTCTTCTTATAAAGTCACTATTGCATCATGGACCTAACCCTCATGATCTCATCTAACCCTAATTACTGCCCAAAGGTCCTACATGCAAACACTATCAATATATGAATTCGGGGGTTCAGTTCCCAGCATATGAACTTTTGGGAGACATTTTCAAATCACGGCAGTCTCCTCCCACCCCTGGCTACCTGAACTGGTCAGGGAGGGATGGGGGTGTTCTGGGATTTGTTGATTATTCACTAGTCAAAGACCCTCAAGAGCCACCTGTAGCCAAAAACAGTAGGATTTATGAGCTTTTTTGCAGTGTGAGAGACCAGCCTCATGTAGATCCATGGTGTCTCAGCCAGAATATCAGGAAGGACCTAGAACTGCACTTGAGTTCTCAGAATTGGGAGCTGGGAAATGAGGAGTGATTGCGGTGATTTCACAAATTCAGGAGTTGGGAAGGAGCAAGTAGGGTGACAGCTGCCATCAGTGAAGAAGCCACAGTCACTTGTATCAACCAGAAAAGAGGGTTGTTTTCCAGGCTTGGATGGTGCTCTTGTTTGTGTGATGCTCAGGCACTGATATAGAGCGCTTCTGTTTTGGTCTTCATCTATTGAGGTCACAGAGGGGCCTTATCTGGTGTCGCTGTTCTGTGAAATTGTTTTTGTTCAACAGGAGCCTGGCCAGGCCTAGCTGTGAGTGCCTGGCACTCTTGCTCATAGGGCTGGACTTTTATCTCTCTCAAGTCATAATTGCCCCTTGCTTCCAGCCCTGATGGCCTCTGGCCTCTGGTACCAGGCACTCTAGGTTGTTGGCTCTCTAGGGGCTGCCAATCGACTCTCCTTGCCAGCTCTTGGCCTACCCTTTCGTCTGCTTGCTGGGTCAGTGGCCACTCAGAGGTCTGGTTTCCAAATTGTTGTTACCCTCCCTGTCTGCTGCAGTCTTTTTGTCTCATCTCTTAAACTTTTTAGACTCACGACTCTCTCTTGCTTTTTTTTTTTTTTTTTTTGGTCCCTCACTGCCATTTCAGAGGATGCTGGAGAGGGAACAGAGGAAACTGGTGGTATTTTACTGGAAATCCCATCTAGCTTTCAGCTTTGCCAGCTTCTCAGAAAATTGCTCCTCAGTGAGGTCCTTCTGTCTTTTGTGAGGTGACACCTGATACTTGTGTTCCACAAATTCCTTCCTTGATAAGGGGGGAGGACTCTGTGAACCACAGGCTGATGTGGCATGAAGAAAGTTCCAGTTCCCTTATTTAATGAGAACTGTATTTTTCTGAAACCATTCTACTTTATCACCTGTCTCTGCACAGAGGCTATGGCATCCTGGTGGAGTTTCACGGATTCATTTGTTTTCCAAAGTGGATTTTCCGTGGCTGAGTGATTTTGTTCCTTTATGTCTGCAACAGCAGACGTATTTGCTTCCTACAAACTGTCCAGGTAGCAAATGGACACTTAAATCAGACCACACTTCTCATCTGCGAGGTTCGGTATTTTTAATTGGCCTGCTGGGCAGCTCCTTGCCTCCCCCTCTAGGTATACACTATTAATGGCCACAGAGAGGAAACGTCCATTTAATGCCATGACATGCCTCCACCGTCTGCCTCAGCAACTCGCTTCACTCAGTACTCTGTGGAGAAATAATGGCAATGTTACAAAAGAATCATCATTAGGATGCCGTCCCAGGCAGCCGGGCCGCTCCAGCACCATTACGATCACACGTCCCTGGTAATGCAGAAAGGTGGAGCAGGCGCCACTGCTGGGAGCCCTCGAGGAGGAAGGTGGCACTCGGGCCGGAAAGTCTGCTCCGGCCTCTGCGCATGCCCGGCTTTTAATGAGCATCACAGAAGACGGGTCAGGAGGAGACGGAGGCAGCAGGCGCGAGAGTGGCAGGAAGCGGACTGGGACGAGATCCATTTATGACACCTTTTTAAAAATCCTGTCCCTCTGCAGACAAGCATGTTTTTGAGGAGCTGTGTTTGCACAGGTTTGTAAGGCTGGGGTTTGTTACTGGAAGTGAGCATACCCCGGGAGAAGGAGAGCTTGCCACGGGAAGCCAGCCTGCTCTTCACAGTAGGCTGGGCGCTCACCGTGCGCTACACAGACCCCAGGTCTACCGGGCAACTCTCGTGCACCACGACCGAGCAGGTTTCATTTCACGGCAGCCAATGTAGCCGGTGAGGAAAGGTCACAGAGGCTGAGTACGTGCTGCACAGTTAGGGAGCCTGACGTCTGTTTCAGAGGGTCTCCTCCTCCAGGAAGCCTTCCCTGACTCCACAGGTCCTCCCCAGTGCTCTTGTGTCCTTCCCCCCTTGCTAGATCTGCCCCCCTTGCTAGATCACAGTACACGCGGGAAACTTCTTCCTCATTATTCCCAGACCTGGCCCGAAGTAGCCACGGAGTAAATTCCTCCCAAAGTCACCCACTGCCCAGCCCTGTCCTTCTCTCCTTTGTGGTCGGGTGCTGCCACCTCTCTGTGTCTGGTTCATGCTTATGAGGACCTGATAAGAACTCTGAAAGGAACATCTCTTACCAATATGGACAAAGCACTTGGTCAACAACATTGAGACTGAGTTTCTTCTCCTCCTTCTCTTCTTCCTCTTGCTCCTTCTTGATTGAATGCTTGGATATTTTTTACCATCAAACTACATCCCCAATTTTTTAAATTTTTTATTTTGAGAGAGTGTTTCAGTCAGTTGCTGAGGGTCTTACTTAAGTTGCCGAGGCTGGCCTCAAACTTGCAATCCTCCTGCCTCAACCTCCCAGTGACTGGGCTTATAGGCATGCGCCACCAAACCTGATCATTTTTTTCTTCTAATGGCACAGAACAAACAAGGATAAGGGGTAGAGGTTGAGAGATGACCAACCTGACCATAATGACAGCCTCTACTTAGAGATGCATTTAGTAACTGAACTCTTGCTGGCAGCTCCCTGCAAGTTAAGCTCTAGTAGCAAAGGGAGAGGAGTCTGTTCTGAGGGCCAAAAGTCTGTGCAGTTGGAGGGTTGAAGCTCCAGAGGACTGAGAAGGCAGAGAATGCCTCATTTTAAATGTTAAGCCATATCCTACTTGAGTCTAAGACATAAGAAAGAGGAAGCACTCAAAAGAAAAGTCTGCACAGTCCTTCAGCAAATGCCAGGTGGATCAAGCAGTGATAACGATACCAGATGTCATAGTGGAGTGAACTGTACACCTGGACTTGGATCCCAGCTGTGCCACTGTTGTGGTTTAGATGTGAAGTGTCTCCCCAGAGCTCATGTGTGAGACAATGCAAGAATGTTCACAGATAAAATAATTAAAATAAAAAACATGGCTGGGGCCGCGGCTCAGTGGTGGAGCACTTGCCTAGTATGTGTGAGGCACTGGGTTTGAGTCGCAACACCACATAAAAACAAATGAATTAAATAAAGGTCTATTAAAAAAAAAAAACATGTCCAGAGGTGAAATGATTAGATTAGGAGAGGTATAACCCACTAATAAGAGGATTAATCCACTGATAAGGATTAACTGGGCAGTAATGGTAGGTACGCAGGGTGTGGCTGGAGGAAGTGGGTCACTGGGGCAATATTTTATCCATGATGAGCAAAGCGCTCTCTGTCTCTCTCTGTCTCTCTGTCTCTCTGTCTCTCTCTCTCTCTTTCTGCTCCCTGGTTGCCATGTCCTAAACTGCTTTCCTCCACCACACACTTCCGCCGTGATGTTCTGCTTTACCTTAGGCCCAGGAGTTGGTCAACCAGGGACTAAACTCCTGAAACCAAAATAAACTCTGAGCCAAAATAAACTTTTCCTCCTCTAGGCTGTTCTTGTTGGATCTTTTGATCAAAGCAATGCAAAGCTAACTAAAAGAGCCACTTTTTAGTGTGTGATTTTAGATGTTAAGCTCTGTGCCTCAGTTAAACTCTCTTTAAGGGCTGGGGATGTGGCTCAATGCTAGAGAGCTTGCCTAGCATGCCCAAGGCCCTGGCTTTCATCCCCAGTACGACATGAAAAAGCAAAAGCAGGAAAAAAAAAAAACCCACATACAACCTCTTTAAAATGAGGATGGAACTGATTTCATTGGGTTGCTTTGAAGATTATAACTTTTTCAATACTGAGGATAAAACCTAGGGACACTTTACCACTGAGCTACATCCTCAGTCTTATTTATTTATTTATTTATTCATTCATTCATTCACTTACATTTTTAGACAGGTTCTTGCTAAGTTGCCAAGGCTGGCCTTTAACTTGTGATCCTTCTGCCTCAGCCTCCCAAGTTGCTAGGATCACTTGCATATGCTGGTGTGACTGGTTTAAGATTAGAAATCTTAATACCTTTGAATAACTCAGAACAGTACCTGGCCACTCAACACAGCCACTGTGGACTGAGCACCTGCTGTGTCCAGGTGCTTGGGGAACTAGCTTTCTGTACGTGATAACTCACATGAGCTCCTTCTCACCCCAATGAGGCTGGTACTTTTTTAAGCATCTTCTTCATTTTGCAGATGTGGCAGCTCAGACACAGACTGCCTGGGTATTTTCCCCAAGATCACACAGTTAAGGAGTGGTAAAGCCAGAGGCTGAACCTGGTCCCAGAGTCCCTCTCCTAACGACTCTGTAGTGCTGCTTCTCAAAAATACTCTCTTTATTAATATTAAGAAAACTATTTTGAGTTGAGTGGTGCCCCTCTCCCCCATGTAGATTATTGAAATCCTGTGACTGCGATCTTATTTGAAAAAAGACCTTTGCTGATGTAATCAAGATAAAATAAGGTCATGCTGGTTTAGGAGGGGGCCTAATCCAATGACTGGTATCCTTTTCAGAAAGGAGAAATTTGGACAGAGACACAGAGGAAGAACTCCCTGTGAGGATGGAGGCAGAGATCAGAGTGAGCATCTGTAGGCCACAGCACACGGAGATTGCCTGCAACCTCCCGAGCTAGGAAGAAGCAGGATACCTCTTGTCTTCAGAGAGAGGGCATGGCCCTGTGCAAAACTAAATTTCAGATTGTAGCCTACAGAAGTGTGACAGAATAAATTTCTCTTGTTTTAAGCCACTAAATTTGTGGTACTTTGTTATAGCAGGTCTGGGAAACTACTAGCATATCTAAGTGTATCTAGATGTGTATTTCTGTAGAAATCAGCTCTCAGCAGAGTATAAACTTCTCTATAATGAGGTTTGTGGTTTAGTTAAGTAGGCTTATGTACAGTTCCCATCTAAAGCTGAGCTGTTGGGTAACATGTTTCATTAATGACTATAGATGAGGCGGGTTTGAATAAAAACCTTTAAGGACTAAGGTTCTTTGTGGGTTGATGGAATTCAGGTTGGATCTCAAATTGTTAATCAGTCAGGTAGACAAAGATGGGGAAGAATGAGTATTTTCTATTGATACTCAGGTCCTAGGTTAAATATTTGAAGGTCCCTAGTCCCAGTCTCTGTTGATCACTCATGAAACCTTCACAGAGCACACACTGCACATGGTATTGGGGTGGAGAGGGTAGAAGTGTTAACTGAAGCAGACACTCGCTAAATGCCTTTGACCCTGGAAGACCTTGTGTAGAAAACGCAATGCCAGGCAAGTTAAAGGAAGCCAGTGGGCCCCATCTGGGTGGGGTGGCATGTGGTGACAATGCTTAACATATAGTTCTAGATCACACTTGCTGCAGACCTGGCTGTGCTGTCTGAGTGGATGTTGGAGACATGGATCATCCTGGTTTCACCTACATCTCTTCTACCCTATAGATTCCATCATATATACAGAGCAGCAAACAGCCTATCAGGGATGGCCTTGCAGACCTGCAGAATAACAGAAAATGCCACTGGAGTCAGAGCAAAAGGGACGCACAGCTCAAAGCCTTCCACAGAATGGAGACTCCATCCCCACAAACAAGTGGCAGGAGACAAGTTCTCTCTACTGGATCTTTTTTGAACCAGAGGCAAAGCTGGTGTCTAAAGTCTCAGCTCTGCCAAGGTCCCTGAACCTAGAGTGACCCCCAGAGGAGGCACCGGCTGCCTCTCTCTAATGCACAACTATAACCAAGCATTTACTTACCCAGAGCCCTGAATGAAGACACTTATATTTCTTATTCTCTCAACAACTTGTGAGACAAGTATAATACTTTTCTATTTTCTGATAAGGAAACTGTTTGCCTAAAGTCACCTGCTGGAATTCAACCCTTGGGCCTCTGAACTTACCTTGGACCTCTTATCCCTCAAAACTCAGTTCTGAAGGACAGTCCCTCTCCATTACTGCATTCAAGTCATCAACATGATGTTTCGAAAAACATATGAGAGGCTGAATATACAGATGGACAATGTCCAGAACCACAGATGACTATGAAATTCTGACCCACAATCTCTGTAGCAACCAGTCAGGAAACCAAACCAAGCCCTCTGCAACAACCAGCCAGAGGGTCAGTGCTTGGCAGTGGCTACAGCTTCCCTATTTTTTTTATCCCTGCCTCCTCAATTCAGAGTCAACCAGAGAAAGCCAAATGTGCACCCCAAACCAGTCATACAAAATGTTCTCCCCTTCCAGGCAGCCCACTCCAGCGTCCCCACACCAGCGGCCTCCAGGAAGGGTGCACCTGCTCTTTTTCACTACAAGGTATCTGTACTCCCCCGACTGCCCATGAGTCTCTGCCAGTGCAGGGGAGGGGGGCTCTGGAAGAGCCTGCCTAGAGCTCTGAACACGTGGCCTTTGCCTGTTCTCATTCTGCAAGTCTTTATTTCCATGCGTCTGAATTTGTTAAGACTATTTCACATATACAAGCGTTCAGATAACTGGAGTTGAAACTTCTTAAATGAACAGGTTCTCTGTGGTGATTCCATGCATGGCCTCAGGTCATGAAAGCAAACTCGGTAAATGAAAATTCCATTTTACACTAAAATAAATTCTTTCCTTTTAAGTATTCATTAAATCCTGTCTCCACTCCTACCTTTGAAATATTGTTTACTTCACTACCCTGTCAACCCCATAGGATCTCCTCAGCAGGAAAAGGAAATGGTCACTTCTCTCTGACCAAGAAGCATGAACTGGTTGGGGATGTAGAAACAGCAGGACCCCACAGCAGATGCCCCAGAGAGAGGGAAGGAAGGGGAATGGGAGTGGCCCATAGGTCTGAAGGGACAACTCAAGGTATAAGTCACAGCTCAGCAAGAAACTTCAGCTCTGACAAAAAAACTATTGAGCAGATATAATCTAGAAATCTCTACAGAAACAGAAAAAAAAAAAAAAAAAGAAAATCTGAAAGTTGGGAAGGGAAGGCCCAGAATTCACAGTTACATAAAAAGAATGGAGAGACACAACGCGCCATGTTAGCAGAGGCTGACTCTGGGTTTCTGTTATTGTGTTCCTTTTTGTATTTTCCAGGTGTGCTGTAAGAAACACCTAGAATGTCTGGAATTAGAAAAGTTATCTTCACAAATACGAATGTTTTGGGGTGTGGGGAAGATGGTGTATCACAGAAGACATCAGGAAGTCGCGGCATTAAAGTCACCACAGAGGAGATCACTATGGAAAGCCAAGCTGTGAACTTGTAAAATTTTGCTGTGAGAAAGCATTTTTCAATTTATAAGACATGTTGAAAACGTAGAGAGTAAAGAATTTATCAGCATCTCCAGTGTTAGCAATCACAGTGAGCATGGGGTGGCTTAGGGCTTTGCATGGCAGCCTCCTCTGTCCCACACTTTTCCCCCTTCCTCACTTCCTTCAGGCCTCTGCTGTGATGCTTATCAGACCACTTATGTAGAAGAGCAGCCCCTCACCAGAACACCTTCTCCATGACAGCAGGGAGCGGGTCTCTTGTTTGTTGCTATACTCTGGGGCCTGAAAAGGGGCTCATTAAGCATTTGTTGAATGAATAAAAGAAAACAATGAAAGAATGACTCCTTAAGGTATTCATTTTCTGGTACAAGAGTTATTTTCTGGTGTTGGATCAGGAGACCCAGGTCTGTCCTCATGAGATCCCCAAGGATGATGAGAATGATAAGCGTACTGGATTCTCTAAGCAAAGCCTTGGCCTGCATATTCAATTCCTGGGGTACTCTTCCCATCCAGGAGAAAAGGGTGTAGAGAAGTTAGGCCTGTAGAACAACACATGCGGCTCATAAATGTCAACACCCATGGCAAGGAACCCATGTTCCTTGGAGAAATGACTGATTTCAGGAGCGTGGGACACCCTGTCGTGCCTGAAAACAAGGAGTTCCCAGACCACCTGGGTGATGACAGAAAAGACCCAGGAACCAACTAGAAGCAGCTCCCAATGCCACAGAAAGGACCATTTGAATAATTATGGCAATGTTTTGAAACACATCAAACATATTAAAATCTATGAGTTCATATTGATACTCAAAAAAAAAAAAAATCCAAAACAAAATTAATTGGTCACCTTGGGAGATTGCTAAGGCACAAATTTACCATTCTGAAAGTTGAAAAAAGGGAAAGAATCAAGCATTTATCCTTTCCTTTATAGACTGAATTTCAAAATAACTGACCGAAGAGGGACTGTTTCTCTCTATACAAAGTCACTCACGTTAATAAATGAAGAAGCAATGAGATAATTAAAAAAAAAAAAAACTGTTTTACACATCCAGTGGGAAAAAATGGATCTAGGTAGCAATAATTAATGCCTTGTTATCTGTTAAGCAAATGTCAGCAGAAGATATTATAATGGATGGGTAAGAGTAAGAAACGAAACCCACTGATCAATGTCAGTTACTGTCACTGCAATTGGTCAGTCAGGCTCAGGCTCATGTGTGTCTCAGGCTGGGGCAATAAAAGCACAGAGCATCACCTAGGAAACAATCATTTTTTTTTTTCCGTGGGCTGGGGATCGAACCCTGGGCCTCCTGCTCGCAAGCTAAGCACTCTACCGACTGAACTATCTCCCCAGCCCTAGGAAACAATCTTATGTTCACTTGTGCACACATACACATGCACACAAGTCAATCTAATCAAGTTTTGGGGATTTTTTTTTTTTTTTTTTGGTACAAAGGGATTGAACCCAGGGGCCCTTAACCACTGAGCCACATCCCCAGCCCTTTATATATTTTATTTAGAGACAAGGTCTCAAGTTGCTTAGGGCCTCACTAAGTTGCTGAGGCTGCCTTTGAACTTGTGATCCTCCTGCCTCAGCCTTGTGAACTGCTGGGTAGTAAAGCTTTTGACTCACTCCCAGGCAATAGGAATTACTAGGCATTCATCCTTGTAATCTATCCGGTTAACAGTTTCAGGAAATAATTGTCCAAATCTGCAAGTGTGGAAATTTCTACAGGACAAGTGAATCCATTTCATCACCAAACATGTGGTTTTTAAAAAGAGGAAAAATAAATAAATAGGAAAATAATAAATAAAAGAGGAGAGGGAACTGTAGATCAAAAGAGACTTGAGAGGGATCAACAAAATCTGGGATGTCCCAACTTGAACAAGTCAGCTACAAAAGTAAATGTTTAAGATAACCAGAGAAAAGTGAATATAAACTAAGCATCAGATACTATTAAGAATTATTTATTTTTAACAACAAATCTCATCATTATGCACAACTAGGATGTACCAGTAAAAAATGTGGATAGAGGAAAAAAATGTATTTTGTTAAGTGAGATGAAATTGGGGTTAGAGTTCACGGCTTTTAGAGTCTTCATATCGAAGACTTCACATGTAAGGTTATAGGTCTAGGATTTGCCTTCAAATACCTATACAAAAAAAAATATAAACGGGGCATAGCTCAGACAAGAATGCTGGAAACTGGGGATTTCGGGAGGCTGGTGTGGATCCTGTGGTTCTATTTTATTTTTTAAAATACTTTTAATTGTAGACAGACATGATATCTCTATTTTATTTTTATGTGGTGCTGAGAATCAAACCCGATGCCTCACATGTGCCAGGCAAGCACTCTACCACCAAGCCACAACTCCAGCCCCAAGGTCCTGTGGTTTTATACCCAGGTAACTTTTCACTCCCTAAAAGAAAGGTTTGCTTTTTGTTTTGTTTTTTTCTTTTTTTTTTTTTTTTTTTTTAATTTCCAGCTTGTCATAGCCCAATACTTTTATAAAACACAATAAAAATGAATTACCAAGAAATGAAATGATAAAAACCAAACATGTAAGATGCAAATCCAAATTGTTCATTGATTTCAACAGACACAAAATTGTATTTCAATAAGAAAATCAGAACAAACATGTCATAGGGAAAGGCAAAAAGAACTTTTAAACCCCATGTTTTCCACCGAATATGTACATACGGTGATGAATACGAGAGCTGTTTTCCATTCGTAACTCCTGTCGTTCCACAAACACAGTCCAGCAGGCAGTTGTGAGTAAGCTAGTCATTTCCCATATTACATGCACACAGTTTGAGTAAAAAAACGTGTCTATCAATATTTTTAAAATTTTAATGTGACAAATGTGCTTGCAGCTTGTCAATTTAACTAATCTAGTTGGGACTGATGGTAACACTAGTCAGAGGATAATGCGCATCTAAATTTTCTATTTCTATGTCACAACACTCCTAGTAGAGGAGTCAGCCTCACAGAGATGTGTTGGGAGGAGTGGAAGAGATTTTAAAGTAATTACAGAAAGCTCAGAATATTCATTTCTAACATTTATCCAAAATGAAGTAAATTATGCTTTTATTGCAAAATTCATCTTCAGTTCTCAATCAGTAGCCAGTTCCACAATTTATCCTGTAAAATTAGAGTTCAATTTAAATTATCCATTTCTTTTGGTTGAAGAAATAGATTCCAGAGTCATAGATTTCTTATGTGTGTACATGATCTTTTTTTTTTTTGCAGTGCTGGGACTTGTGTTTGTGAGACAAGCACTCTACCAACTGAGCCATATCCCCAGCCCTGTGCATGATGTTTTGATAGAAAATAAAATCCAAATTCACGGGGTTCACAGGTGTATGGTAACGGGCTATCACCTTCATTCTTTTCTTACTTTCTTTCTTTATTTTATGTCTGGTATTGGGAATTGAACCCAGGTCCTTACACAGGCTGAGCACTGAGCTATATACCCAACCCTTTTATTTTATTCTTTTATTTTAAGACAGGGTCTCACTAAGTTGCCCAGGCTGGCCTTGAGCTTGCGATCCTCCTGCCTCAGCCTCCTGAGTATCTGAGATTACAGCTGTATGCCACCACGCCAGCTTCATCCACGTTCTTGATTGTTGTTGAGACATGTCATAAAAATCTGTTGAAATTCAAACTTTCAGGTGTGTTGTATTCCTTCCTCTTACAGAAGTTTTAAGATCATTAAAACTTCCTGAGATATCAGACAAACCAGCAAGTCTGGATGCCCAATTTACATCTTTAAACATCCAATCAAACTGATTCCTATTTTCCTGCTGACAGAACTCTCTTCCCAACAATCTTGTACTTTCGTATGCAGTGATATTACTATGCTCCATCTCCACATTATCACATAAAAGGAAAATAATCTTTTATGCATTTGCCTTCGTGTGATTCACAAGTTCTTAATTCATTCCTGAAAGCACAATTTACTCACCTGATTCTTTTCTTTTGGTAGCAGGACTGTCTAAGTGGAAAAGAGGGCATTGATTGATATTTTGTCACAAACTCCCTAACCTGGGTGACTGCTCCAGAATATTCCCCCATCATCTAGACTGTTATCATAACACACTCTCTGTGCACAGCAGGCCGTGCCCTGCTCTGAGTTATTGTATGGAGAATAGAACGGCAGTTTTCCGGCTGTGCCCAACCCTGAGTTACTCCACTTTGGAAAGCAGTAGTGCCACAGGCTACTGCATTTTGAGTACAAATGCCAACTGCAGGCCTTGTTTGCACAAATGAACAGCCGCCATCTGCACAACACGACCATAAGGCACAAACGGATACATGGGTTTTGCTGATAAAAATGACCATCTGTTAACTTAGTGAATTAAATCAGAAGCACATGGATGCATGGGCATGTCAAACCCACATCAAAAAAACCAGGCCCATGAGTTTGTCAATCTCACCAGATGTAACCCCCCTTACCTGAAGCCCCTAAAAGGGAAGTACCCTAAGACTGGTTTCTGTGGCACAGACTATCTGGTGAATACAGCATGAAGTCAGCAGGCGATGAACCTCCTATTCTCTGTCCCCAGCCTTCAGCTCAACCCCATCTCCCTGCTTGATGTGGCCTTTGGAAACTGCCTGCCATCTATACCGCACCCTGTTGTAGAATAAGTTCCGCACTCTGACAGCTGCGACGTTTTGCAACAGTTAGTAATCTTACCTAAACACCTGCAGTAACTCTTTGGCATTAGTCTCTCTCTCTCTGTTTGCTGTCAGTGCAGCCTACTGAATACCTGTGGCCACCTGATCCCTTTTGTAGCCTTTCCATAACCTATACATACTGTTTGTAAAGCCTGACATTTGACTCAAATGTTTTAGGTATTAATGATTAAGATTGGAATAAAAGAACCTGTGATTTCCCAGCAATGACTACCAAGTGACCCAAGAGCACTCAATGAACTACAGTGGATAAAAGTGATGTAGCTTGTGAATTTGTTGTTATTCAATAAATTCTGACACTGTGGAAAGATGCAACGTGTTTGGTCTATGATAATAACAGATCACTCACAACACTCTCCTGCACAAAACTTAAGCTCCAATTCACATTTGTTGCCAATGAATTCCTTAATAGTTTTATATAGCTCTAAGCTGATTATGTTAGTTGGTGGTAACACTGAAAAGAATTTTTCCTTTTTTTTTTGCAGTGCTGGGGACTTGAACCCAGGGCCTTGTACTTGCAGGGTAAGCACTCAACCAACTGAGCTATATCCCCAGCCCTGAAAAGGATTCTTCATTTTGCCATCATGTTCAAGTTGCACAGCCTAGAATCACCACATTAGTAAATCTTTGGGTTACACTGAGAAAATTTTACTGGCACAATGTTGCACACCTGGAATCCAGCAAGACCCTGTCTCAAAGCAAAAAAATGGGCTGGGGATATGGCTCAGTAGTAAAGCATCCATGGGTTCAAGCCCCAGCACCAAAAAAAAATTTTTGCTTTATTTGTTCTTTTGACTAAAACTCACCTCAAAGTGGATCAAGAACCTAAGAATTAGACCAGCGACCCTGTGCCTACTAGAAGAAAATGTAGACCCAGCTCTCCATCATGTTGGCTTAAGAACTGACTCCTCAACAAGAAACCTAAAGCACAAGAAGTAAAATCGAGAATCAATAAATGGGATGGTATCTAACTAAAAAGCTTCTTCACAGCAAAGGAAACAATCAAGAATGTAACAAGAGAGCCTACAAAATGGGAGAAAATCTTTGCCCCCTGCACCTCAGATAGAGCATTAATCTCCAGGATATATAAAGAACCCAAACTTAACATTAAAAAAAAATGTAACCCAATCAATAAATGGGAAAAGAACTGAACAGGCATTTCACAGAAGAAATACGATGGCCAACAAACATGAAAAAATGTTGAATATCTTTAGCAATTAGAGAAATACAAATTAAATCTATGCTGAGATTCTATCTCACTCAAGTCAGAATGGCAATTTTCAAGAATACAAGTAATAATAAATGTTGGCAAGGATATGGGAAGTAAAGTACACTCATACATTGCTGGTGGGACTGTAAATTGGTGCAACCACTTTGGAAATGGTATGAAGATTCCTCAGAAAACTTGGAATGGAACCACCATTTAACCCAATTATCCCACTCCTCGGCATACAACCAAAGGACTTAAAATCAGCATGCTATAGTGACTTGGCCACATCAATGTTTATAGTAGCTCAATTCACAATGGTGAAGCTGTGGAACCAACCTAGGTGCCTTTCAATAGCTGAATGGATAACGAACATATGGTATATATACACAATGGAATATTCCTCAGCAATAAAGAAGAACGAAATTATGGCATTTGCTGGTAAGTGGATGGAACTGAAGACTATCATGCTGAGTGAAATAAGACAATCCCAAAAAACCAAAGACTGAATGTTCTCTCTGATATGTGGATTCTAACACACAATAATGTGTGGGAGGGGAAATAGAAGTCCATTGAATTAGACAAAGGAGAATGAAAAGGACAGAGGGAGGATATAAATAGAAAAGACAGTAGAATGAATCGAACATAACTTTCCTGTTACATGACCAGTGTAACTCCACATCATGTACAACCACAAGAATGGGAAAGTTATACTCTATGTATGTATAATAAGTCAAAATATACTCTACTGTCATAGATCTAAAAAGAACAAAACAAAAATGGGGTTAAAATAGCACAGAAGAGAACTGATACAAGATGGCAGACTAGAGGGAGACTACATTCCTTGTCGCTCCATTACTCAAGTTTCAAGCAGAGGAAAAACTGTTTCTCTGTGAGGCAGTCTTTACTGCTTATCAGTTTCCTGCTTTTTACCCCATTTGTCCACTTTATAACCTACAGTCTGCCAGCGACTACTTTTTGAGTGCAGATAGCTCACTGACTGCCACCTATTATTCACCATTTGCTCATTTGCCTGCCTCTTGCCTGCCCATCGCCTGCCTTTTACCTACCCATCCCCCACAGCCTGAGGTTCACCTGCTGATCATCTGCTGGTAGCCTACAGACCACCCACAGACTACCAGTGGATCACCAGCTGCCTGCTGTTGTCTGGAAGTTCACTGTCACAGTACCCACAGGTTTGGTTACGTGTGGCTGCTGCCATTTTGGGACAACATCCAGGACCTGCAGGACTCCTGGCCTGACCGACCACACCCCACCTCCAGAACCCCCTACCCAATCAACCACACCCCACATGGACTTGGCACCCACTCCCTGCACTGCAGCTCCCCATTTGCCAACAAATGCAGCCATCTTGGATTATCCTGGAAGTGGAAGCTGCCATCTTTTGGTAGGGCCAATCCCATTCTGAGACACCTGCTGGAGACTGGAGGCTCTTTGTCAGATACCTCTCATGTATCAGGATACCGATGACTGGGAGGTTTGAATAGTATATGACTATTATAGTGTAGATTTTTTTCTCCTTTTTGAACATTTTTTGTTTTTATTTCTTTATTTTTCTCCCTCTATTTTCCTTTTTTTTATCTGTTTCCTAAGAATCTCTTTCTCCCTTTTCTCATGCTAACAACCAAACTCTTTTGATTCTGCTTTCACTCTTCCTATGATCTAGTACTTCTATATACTCTTTTCTTATCCCATTAACAGTTACATCCTACACCCCTCCCCATCCTCTTTGTCCACCATTAGAAACTGTAGACCTCATTGCAAATCTATTTGTTATACTGTAGATAATAATTGAACTCATCCTCTCTGTTTATTGTGACAATATTGTTAATGTCTTCATAAGGGCTATTTGGTTTAGGGCTGCAAATTGTCTGTACTGTGTGCTGCTAATATTGATATCCCCCTTAAACAAGAGGTTTTAGAAACTTGCAGGTTCACTATAAGCCTATAGGGGGGAAACTGCAATTCCCCAGATCAGCACTGCTAGAGGGGAACATAGGTGAACAACATGAAAAAACAAGGGAAGAAAGTGTTCCAAAAACACCAACATTCTATATTAATAGAATCCAATGACAGTATGGTAGAAGAAATGTGAGAAAAGGAGGAGTTCAGAACATACTTAATTAAAAGTATTCACAAAGGATGAGATAAGAGAGGAAATGCAGGCAATGAATGATTGCTCCAATAAAATTTAAAAGAGCAACTGCAGGAAGCAAAAGATGATCATAGCAAAGAGATAGAGATTCTGGAAACAAACAAACAAACAAACAGAAATCCTTGAAATGAAAGCAACAATAAACCAAATAAAAAACTAACCCACAGACTAGATCACTTGGAAGACGGAACCTCAGATAATGAAGACAAAATATTTAACCTTGAAAATAAAGTTGCCCAAACAGAGAAGATGGTAAGAAATCATGAACAGAATCTCCAAGAATTATGTGATATCATGAAAAGACCAAATTTAAGAATTATTGGGATTGAGGAAGGCACAGAGATGCAAACCAAAGGAATGAACAGCTTATTCAATGAAATAATATCAGAAAATTTCCCAAACCTGAAGAATGAAATGGAAAATCAAATACAAGAAGCTTACAGAACACCAAATGCATAAAATTACAACAGATCCACACCGAGGCACATTATAATAAAAATGCCTAACATTCAAAATAAAGATAGAATTTTAAAGGCTGTGAGAGAAAAGCATCAGATTCTGTATTAGGGGGAAACCAATACAGATATCAGTAGATTTCTCAGCCCAGACCCTAAACGCTAGAAGGGCCTGGAACAACATAGTTCAAGCTCTGAAAGAACATGATTGCCAACCAAGAATCTTACACTCAACAAAACTAACCTTCAGATTTGAGGATGAAATAAAATCCTTCCATGATAAACAAAAGATAAAAGAATTTACAAATAGAAAGTCTGCATTACAGAACATTCTCAGCAAAATATTCCATGAGGAGGAAATGAAAAACAATAATGTAGGTCAGCGAAAGAAGGAACTACCCTAAAGGAAAAACCAATCAAAGGAGAAACCAAGTCAAGTTAAAAGCCAAAAATAAGCCAAAATAATGAGGAATACAAATTATATCTCAATAATAATCCTGAATGTTAATGGCCTAAACTCATCAATCAAAAGACATAGACTGGCAGATTGTATTAAGAAGAAAGATCCAACAACAGACTCATCTCATAGAAAAAGACATCCACAGTGAAAGGATGAGAAAAAGACATACCATGCACATGGACTCAGTAAAAAATAGGGATTTCCATCCTTATATCAGATAAAGTGGACTTCAAGCCAAAATTAGTCAGAAGGGATAAAGAAGGACATTTCATACTGCTTAAGGGAACCATAAATCAGGAAGACATAATGATCATAAATATTTATGCCCCAAACAACAGCACATTCGTGTACATCACACAAATCCTTCTCAATTCCAGGAGTTAAATAGACCACAACACAATAATTCTCGGTGACTTTAACACACCGCTGTCAGAATGCATGAGAAAATGCTTTCCCCTCCACAGTCCTATCAATAGAGTATGTTAGCTAACTTTGGATTTTTGTCAATGGAGAGAGAGAAAATGATCTTAAATCTGCAGTTTGAATTTACATTTCTCTTTTTTAATGAGTGAAGTTAACTATCTTGTTTATTAATGACAAATTTTATTTCCTTTTTCTGTGTTTCAAAAGGGTTATGATTTTGTCGGTTTACATGTTAGGAAGGATAGTTCTTTGTGATATGAGCTGTAAATATCTCCCTCAGTTGTCTTTGTTTAAAAGTTTGTTTATGATGCTTCTTTCCGTAAAAATTTGATTTTTATGTAACAAAAAGTACCAGTGAAATAATTTATGACTTGGGGATTTTGAGTCATGAAAGATTAGATAGTTCTTGCTAACTTCAGATTTGTAGAGAAAAAATTGTCAAGTTTTCTTCTTATTATTTAATGGTCATGTTATTTAAAAAATATCTTTGGTACATATGGAATTTACCTCATGGTATATGAGGTAAGGCAGGGATATTACTTTACTTATCCCTATAACAGTTATTGACTATTTCTTTTTCCCAGTGATTTGAGATGATGTCCTCTTTATACATTCAATATCTATATGTACCTGAGTATACTTACATCTGGGAATTCTGTTTTGCTAATAGATCGGTATGATACTCTTAAATTATTTAGGCTTTTAAAAATGCCTTAATGTGTTTTACTGATATGTTTATTTTTTCACTAAATTTAGCATCAGGAGATCTAGCTTAAAACTATTTGGTTTTCATTGAGATTTTGTTAAATTTACAAATTAATTTACACAATAATATGGTCCTTCTATTTGTAGAAAGGCTATTTTTTTATTTCAGTGTTATTTTAATTTTTATTTTTAATAGGTCTCACATTTTTATTGACAAACATATTAATATATTTTTGTTACTGTTATATATGAAAACTTTTCTTCCATTAAATCTTCCAAAAGATTGTTTGACAAGATGGCCGACTAGAGGGAGGCTGCGTTCCTTGTCGCTCTGTGACTCCGGTTTCAAGCAGAGGATATCTGTTTCTTGGTGAGGCAGTCTTTGCTGCTTATCGATCCCCTGCTGTTTACCCCATTTGTCTGCTGTGATGACCTGCAGTCTGCCAGCATATCGATGCCTTTTTTGAGTGCAGATTGCTCACTGTTAGGCGCTTATCATCCGTCATTTGCCTGCCTCTTGCCTGTCCATCGCCTGCCTTTCACCTACCCATTGCCCACCCCCGATGTTCACCTCCCAATCGTCCAACAGCTGCCAGCAGACTGACCGCAGACCACCAGTGGAATGCAAGTTGCCTGCTGTTGCCTGGAAGTTCACTGTTACAGTACCTGCAGGTTTGGTTACACGTGGCTGCGGCCATTTTGAGAAAACAGCCAGGCCCCGTAGGACTCCTGGCCGGACTGACTGAGCCCCGTCTCCAGGATCCCTCAGCCCGACGGATCACTCCCTGCCTCTGGGGCCCTCATATCAACTGACTGCTTCCTGCCACCAGGACCCCCAGACCAACTGACTGCGTCCTATCACCAGGACCCCAGACCGACTGATTGCACCCAGCCTCCAGGATCCCACAACCACACCAAACATACCCGACCTCCAGGACCCCAGCTGACCACGTCCACACCCCGAGCTGCAGCTCCCCATTTGCCTAGACATTTGGAAGCCAGAGCGGCCATCCTGGATAATCCTGGAAGCCTTAGCTCCGATCTTTAGGTGGGGCAAATCCCATCCTGAGACGCCTGCTGGAGGCTTGAGGCTCATTGTCAGGTACCTCTCATACATCAGGCTACTGAAGACTGGGGGGTTTCATTACTATTTGACTGTTATACTGTAGATTTTATTTCTTCTCCTTATTGAACAATTTTAAGTTTTTATTTCTTTACTTTTTTTGGCTCTCTTTTCCTTTTGTTTACCTGTTCCCTCAGAGTCTCTTTCTCCCTTTTTGCATGCTAACATCCAATTTCTTTTGATTACACTCTCACCCTGTCTATTATCTAGAACTTCTGTATATTCTTTTCTTATCCCATTAACAGCTACATCCCTATATCCTTCTGCATCCTCTTTGTCCTCCATTAGAAACTGCAGACCTTATTGCAAATCTGTTTGTTATACTGAAGATAATATTTGAACTCATTCTGTTTATTATGACAATTTTGTTATTGTCCTCATAGGAGTTATTTGGTCTAGGATTGCATAGTGTCTGAATTGGGCACCGCTAATATTGATCTCCCCTTAAAGAAAAGGTTTTGGAAACCTATAGGGCCACTATAAGCCTATAAGGGGAAATCTGCAATACCCCAGATCTGCACTGCTAGAGGAGAAGATACATGAACAACATGAAAAAACAGGGGAAGAAAATGATCCAAACATATCTAGATTCTATATTAATAGAATCCAATGACGGTATGGTAGAAGAAATGTCAGAAAAGGACTTCAGATGATATATGATTAAGATGATCCGTGTGTTGACGATATAGCCCATCCCATAGGGCGCTGGCTTTGGAAGCAGAAAGGCAAGGATTCAAATCCCTAGCACCAAGGGAGTGGAAGAAATTAAGAAAAAACACTTCAGAGAGTGCAAACCTCCTATCCTCTCAACCTTATTCTTTGTGGACTGTGGATATAGCTCAGTTGGTAGAGTGTTTGCCTTGCAAGCACAAGGCCCTGAGTTCAATCCCCAGCACCGCAAAAAAAAAAAAAAAAAAAAAAAGATTTGTGAAGCAAAGGATGAGATAAGAGAGCAAATGAAGGCAATGAATGATAATACCAATAAGCTGAAAGAGCAACTGCAGGAAGAAAAAGATCTTTTCAACAAAGAGATAGAGATTCTCAAAAAAAAAAAAAAAAAAAAAAAAAAAAAACCAAATGGAAATCCTTGAAATGAAGGAAACAATAAACCAAATAAAAAACTCAATGGAAAGCATCACCAAAAGACTAGACCACTTGGAAGACAGAACCTCAGACAATGAAGACAAAATATTTAATCTTGAAATAAAGTTGCCCAAACAGAGAAGATGGTAAGAAATCATGAACAGAATCTCCAAGAACTATGGGACATCATGAAAAGACCAAATTTAAGAATTATTGGGATTGAGGAAGGCACAGAGATACAAACCAAAGGAATGAACAACCTATTCAATGAAATAATATCAGAAAATTTCCCAAACCTGAAGAATGAAATGGAAAATCAAGTACAAGAGGCTTACAAAACACCAAATGCACAAAATCACAACAGGTCCACACTAACGCACATTATAATAAAAATGTCTAACATTCAAAGTAAAGATAGGAGGGGGCTGGGGAGATAGCTCAGCTGGTAGAGTGCTTGCCTTGCAAGCACAAGGCCCTGAGTTCGATCCCCAGTACCGCAAAAAAAAAAAAAAAAAAAAAAAAAAAAAAAAAAGAGCAAAGTAAAGATAGGATTTTGAAGGCAACGAGAGAAAAGCATTAGATTACATATGGGGGAACCCAATACAGATAGCAGCAGATGTCTCAACCCAGATTCTAAAAGTTAGAAGGGCCTGGAACAACATATTTCAAGTTCTGAAAGAACATGGTTGCTAACCAAGAATCCTATACCCAGCAAAACTAACCTTCAGATTTGAAGATGAAATAAAATCCTTCCATGATAAACAAAAGATAAAAGAATTTACAAATAGAAAACCTGCACTACATAATGTTCTCAACAAAATATTCCATGAGGAGGAAATGAAAAACAACAATGTAGGTCAGCAAAGGGAGGAACTACCTTAGAGAAAAACCACTCAAAGGAGAAACCAAGCCAAGTTAAAAGCCAAAAATAAGCCCAAATGACTGGGAATACAAATTATATCTCAATAATAACCCTGAACTTTAATGGCCTAAACTCATCAATCAAAAGACATAGACTGGCAGAATGGATCAAAAAGAAAGACCCAACAATATGCTGCTGCAAGAGACTCATCTCATAGAAAAAGACATCCACAGACTAAAGGTAAAAGGATGGGAAAAAAACCTACCACGCACATGGACTCAGTAAAAAAAAAGCGGGAGTTTCCATCCTTATATCAGATAAAGTGAACTTCAAGCCAAAGTAGTCAGAAGGGATAAAGAAGGACATTTCATACTGCTTAAGGGAACCATAAATCAGGAAGACATAACGATAGTAAATATTTATGCCCCAAACAATGGTGCATCCCTGTACATCAAACAAATCCTCTCAATTTCAGGAATCAAATAGACCACAACACAATAATTCTGGGTGACTTTAACACACCGCTGTCACCACTAGATAGATCTTCCAAACAAAAACCAAACGAGAAACCATAGAACTCAATAACACAATCAATAACCTAGACTTAATAGACATATATAGAATATTCCATCCATCAAAGAGCGGATTCACTTTCTTCTCAGCAGCACATGGAACCTTCTCGAAAATAGACCATATGCTATGCCACAAAGCAGCCCTTAGGAAATGCAAAAAAGTAGAGATACTGCCTTGTGTTCTATCAGATCATAATGGGCTGAGAGTAGAAATCAATGACAAAATAAAAAACAGAAATTACTCCAATACCTGGAAACTAAATAATATGCTATTTAATGAAACATGGATAACAGAAAACATCAGGGAGGAGATAAAAAAATTCTTAGAGGTCAATGAGAACAACGATACAACATATCAAAATCTCTGGGACACTATGAAAGCAGTACTAAGAGGAAAATTCATTGCATGGAGCACATTCCAGAAAAGAATGAAAAGTCAACAACTAAATGACCTAACATTATATCTCAAAGCCCTAGAAAAAGAAGAACAGAATAACAGCAAAAGTAGTAGAAGACAGAAAATAATTAAAATCAGAGCTGAAATCAATGAAATTGAAACAAAAGAAACAATTCAAAAAATTGACAACAAAAAGTTGGTTATTTGAAAGAGTAAACAAAATAGACAAATCCTTAGCCACACTAACAAAGAGAAGGAGAGAGAAAACTCAAATTACTAAAATTCGTGATGAAAAAGGAAATATCACAACAGACACCACTGAGATACATAACATAATGAGAAGCTACTTTGAAAATCTGTATTCCAACAAAATAGAAACTACTGAAGACATTGACAAATTTCTAGAGACATATCCTCCTCCCAAACTGAAAGAGGAGGACATACACAATTTAAACAGACCAATATCAGGCAATGAAATAGAAGAAGCCATTAAAAACCTACCAACCAAGAAAAGCCCAGGACCAGACGGATTCTCAGCCAAGTTTTACAAGACCTTCAAAGAAGAACTCATTCCAATACTTCTCAAAGTATTCCAGGATAGAAAAGGAGGGTACCCTACCAAACTCATTCTATGAAGCTAATATCACCCTCATACCCAAACCAGGCAAAGACACATCAAGGAAAGAAAATTTTAGACCAATATCCTTGATGAATATAGATGCAAAGATCCTTAACAAAATATTGGCAAACTGTATCCAAAAACATATTAAGAAAATTGTGCACCACAATCAAGTGGGGTTCATCCCTGGAATGCAAGGATGGTTTAACATCCGTAAATCAATAAATGTAATCCATCATGTCAATAGACTTAAGGATAAGAATCATATGGTTATTTCAATTGATGCAGAAAAAGCGTTCGACAAAATACAACACCCCTTCATGCTCAAAACACTAGAAAAAATAGGGATAGTAGGAACATACCTGAACATTGTAAAGGCTATTTATGCTAAGCCCAAGGCCAACATCATTCTTAATGGAGAAAAGCTGAAAGTATTCCCTTTAAAAACGGTAACAAGACAGGGATGTCCTCTTTCACCACTTCTATTCAACATTGTCCTCAAAACTCTAGCCAGAGCAATTAGACAGACGAAAGAAATTAAAGGGATACGAATAGGAAAAGAGGAACTTAAGCTGTCACTATTTGCTGATGACATGATTCTATATTTAGAGGATCCAAAAAACTCCTCCAGAAAACTTCTTGACCTCATCAATGAATTCAGCAAAATAGCAGGCTATAAAATCAATACGCATAAATCTAAAGCGTTTTTATATGCAAGCGATGAAACATCTGAAAAGGAAATGAGGAAAACAACTCCATTTGCAATAGCCTCAAAAAAAATAAAATACTTTGGAATCAATCTAACCAAAAAGGTAAAAGATCTCTACAATGAAAACTACAAAATATTGAAGAAAGAAATTGAGGAAGACCTTAGAAGATGGAAAGATCTCCCATGTTCTTGGATAGGCAGAATTAATATTGTCAAAATGGCCATACTACCAAAAGTGCTATACAGATTCAATGCAATTCCAATTAAAATCCCAATGATGTTCTTTACAGAAATAGGGCAAGCAATCATGAAATTCATCTGGAAGAATAAGAAACCCAGAATAGCTAAAGCAATCCTTAGCAGGAAGAATGAAACAGGGGGCATCACAATACCAGAACTTCAACTACACTACAAAGCAATAGTAACAAATAGAGCAAGCAATCATGAAATTCATCTGGAAGAATAAGAAACCCAGAATAGCTAAAGCAATCCTTAGCAGGAAGAATGAAACAGGGGGCATCACAATACCAGAACTTCAACTATACTACAAAGCAATAGTAACAAATAGAGCAAGCAATCATGAAATTCATCTGGAAGAATAAGAAACCCAGAATAGCTAAAGCAATCCTTAGCAGGAAGAATGAAACAGGGGGCAACACAATACCAGAACTTCAACTATACTACAAAGCAATAGTAACAAAAACGGCATGGTATTGGTACCAAAACAGACAGGTAGCTCAATGATACAGAATAGAGGACACGGACACAAACCCAAATAAATACAATTTTCTCATACTAGACAAAGGGGCCAAAAATATGCAATGGAGAAAAGATAACCTCTTCAACAAATGGTGCTGGGAAAACTGGAAATCCATATGCAACAGAATGAACTTAAACCCCTATCTCTCACCCTGCACAAAAATCACCTCACAATGGATCAAGGACCTCAGAATCAGACCAGAGACCCTACATCTAATAGAAGAAAAAGTAGGTCCAAATCTTCAACTTGTTGGCTTAGGATCAGACTTCCTTAACAGGACTCCCATAGCACAAGAAATAAAAGCAAGAATCAATAACTGGGACAGATTCAAACTAAATAGCTTTCTCTCAGCAAGGAAACTATCAGCATTGCAAAGAGAGAGCCTACAGAGTGGGAGAATATCTTTGCCACTCATACTTCAGATAGAGCACTAATTTTCAGAATATATAAAGAACTCAAAAAACTCTACACCAAGAAAAAAATAACCCAATCAACAAATGGGCTAAGGATGTGAATAGACACTTCTCAGAAGAAGTTCTACAAGCAATCAACAAACATAAAAAAATGTTCACCATCTTTAGTAATAAGAGAAATGCAAATCAAAACTACCCTAAGAGTCCATCTCACCCCAATTAGAATGGCAATTATGAAGAAAAAAGCAACAATAGGTGTTGGAGAGGATGTGGGGAAAAAAGGTACACTCATACATTGCTGGTGGGGTTGCAAATTAGTGCAGCCACTCTGGAAAGCAGTGTGGAGATTCCTTAGAAAACTTGGAATGGACCCACTATTTGACCCAGCTATCCCACTCCTCAGCCTATACCCAAAGGACTTAAAATCAGCATACTACAGAGATACAGCCACATCAATATTCATAGCTGCTCAATTCACAATAGCCAGATAGTGGAACCAACCTAGATGTCCTTCAATTGATGAATGGATAAAGAAACTGTGGTATATATATATACAATGGAATATTACTCAGGCATAAAGACTAATAAAATTATGGCATTTTCAGGCAAATGGATGAAACTGGAGAATATCATGCTAAGTGAGATAAGCCAATCTCAAAAAACTAAAGGACGAATGATCTCGCTGATAAGTGGATGATGACACATAATGGGGGGTGGGAGGGGGCAAGAATGGAGGAAGGAGGGACTGTATAGAGGGAAAAGAGGAGTGGGAGAGGTGGGGGGGAGGAAAAAATAACAGAATGAATCAAACACCATTACCCTATGTAAATGTATGATTACACAAATGGTATGCCATTACTCCATGTACAAACAGAAACAACATGTATCCCATTTGTTTACAATAAAAATAAATTTTAAAAAAAGATTGTTTGAATATATGTAAACTACTGATTTTTGTATGTTGATTTTGTACTTGGTAATCTAATTGAGCTATCTTACTGTTTGTAGTAGCCGTTAATAAAATACCTTGAATCTATAAAAAATAGCACAGGAGAAAAAATATAAATAAATTGGACTAATACCTCCTTAACTAGTACTTTGCTAAATTAAAAAAAACAAGATTTAATAAAAATGTAAAATGTCATAAAACAAATAAATGTTTACATTTTTCAGATTTTTATATCCTTTTGGATTTCAGTCATTAGACTAAACTTAAAACCATTCACATTATAACACATACCTCATACACAGCTTACATCAAATACAATCCATCATGTGAGTTCAACAAATCTGAACTGGCTTATATCCAGCTCCTTGAGATAAACCCAATGACCATGCCCTTGAATGTTGTGGCAATGTCAAATTGCTGTGAAAGTTTCTCAGTGTTTGCTCTCAGTTTCTGGATGTATTTCCCCATGGATCAGAAACAGACTGTAGACAATATGTGTCCAGGGATTATAGTTTGAGTAGCAATGCATTATACCATTCCCTCTACTTTTCTGTGTGTGTCAATTTCCTATTACAGCATCACAAGTCACCACAAAATTAGCAGCTTAAAACACCACACATTTATTATCCCACAGTTCTCATGGGTTGGGCGTCCAGGCAAACTTTGCTGGGTCCTCTACCCTGGGGTTCACAAGGCCACCGTAAAGTGTGTCAGCTGAGGTGACTTCTCACTTGAGAAGAATGTGCTTCCAAGCTCACTCGGCTTGCTGGAAAATTCAGATCCTTGCAGTTGTAAGACTGAGGTCCAACTCCTATTGGCAGCTGCTCTCCCTAAACTGTATGCAACATGGCTGCTTCATCAGGTCAGTAGAAGAGCTAAAATCTCTGCCACTGGAGTCTCTTTTCAAGGGCTCACCACTTAGGTCATGCCCACCAGGTAGGTCACTGTTTTGACTAACTTAAAGTTGATTGATTAGAGGCCTTAACTACATCTGAAAAATATCTTCATCTTTGCCATGTAATGGCTTCTAAACATGAATATAACATCGAGTGGGGGAGATTGTACCACTGTCTTAGAAGGTTGCCTATCACAGTTTGGGTTTGTAACTTGTTTTTTTTTATTTTATTTGTTGGTACCAGGGATTGAACCCAGGGGCCCTTGCCCACTGAGCCACATCCCCAGCCCATTTTATTCTTTTATTTTGAGACAGGGTCTCACTAAATTGTTGAGGGCCTCAATAAGTTGCCCTCTTTGAGTCTGACTTTGAACTTGCAATCCTCCTGCCTCAGCCTCCCCAGTTGCTAGGATTCCAGGCATGGGCCATGGTGCCTGGAGGGATTTGTAACTTTTAATAAAGCTAATAAAAGTAAGTTAGGCCTGAAAAGAGTGGAGCCAAAGTAGCCTCAACCTTCTTTGTCATTCTTTTAGACCCAGGTCCCAGTCAACCTCATCACTGCCCAGCACCAGAAGAACAGGAAAGAATTCCATCCTATGACCAGGCCAGAAAGGTCTTCCCATTCAGGCTCCTCAGCAACAGGCATACCCCGTGAGGGCAGAGCAAACCTTCCAAAGGGAAGAAAGAGTAAGGGCCTTGCCTTTCCTGCTCTGAAAGAGTAGCCTACCCCTTATAAGACAGCTTCCCGAATCTGTGGACAGAATAAAGGAGAAAGACCACACCACAATGCCGCATTCTCCTTCCCGTAGGTAAAACCTATGCCCTGCACACCCTCTGCAGAGTCTGAATTTGAGTAATGAAGCTCCACTCAGGCAGGGGTGGGAAGAGGCTAGGAATATGTGGAATTTTGTGCCCAATATCCTGATCTGTCCTGAGAAAGAAAAATCAGAGCAGGGAATGGAACAAAAGTGGAACTTGAGCTCACCTGGACTTCAGCAGTGACCTCTGGGGCAGATGCTTTTATTCTAGTGGACCAGCCAAGGATATTTATATGAAACATCCTCAAGGAGCTAAAGGCGCCTCACCAAACTTCCAAAATTTGCTGGATACAGTCCCCATTGTATACATTTGGTACCTCACTAACTGAATATCTGATATTTTTTGCTTGGTCTGTTCAAATTTGTGCAGTTTACTAGAAATTAACCTGGAAGCAAATTTGGCCCATAGTAAATGTACCACCCCCCCTCATGTTTCCCAAACCTGGTTCAAACCTGAGAGCAGGTGTGGTGGTGAATCTTAGAAGAGAGTTTCAAAGTCCTAGAATCTGAGGACCAAGTTCTGCAATGAAAATATAAAAGGCCACAGCAAAGTGCCAATCCTCCAGCCTAAGGTTGCAGCACAGGTATTTTTTATATTCCTCAACATTTCAAACTTAAAACCAGGCGTGGTGGCGCATACTTGTAACCCCAGTGGCTCAGGAGGCTGAGACAGGAGGATCATGAGTTAAAAGTCAGGTTCAGTAACATAGTGAGGCCCTAAGCAACTCAGTGAGATCCTGTCTCCAAAAATAAATAAATAAATAAAAAGGGCTGAGGATGTGGCTCAGTGGTCAAGTGCCCCCAGTTCAATTCCTGGTACTCCCTGCAGAAGTTTCAAACTTAGAAGAAGGAGGCCAAACCCTGAAAAACAGGTATGAACAAAGTCCAGAGACTTCCAGAATTAGCAGGTTCCCCCAGAATCAGCAACTGAAGTCCTTAGTTAAGGAAAGAGAATGTTCACATTTCTGAAAAGTTTAGGAATTGAGGAAGAAGTTACTCATCTTGGGTGGAGGCAGGAGAAAAAGAGAGAAGTTTGAAAGAGCAAAAATTCTAGCAGTTCTTGCAAAGATATGATCACTTTATGTGGATACCTCAAGAAGGTGAGACTTTGTTCAACCAGTTTCCAAGTAGGAAGGAAAGCAAAACCCAAGATATGTAACCAGCTGATGAAGTCTCCTTCATCAGGCCTTGTTAAACTTGGTCAAACACTGAGGTCCAGAAATTCTCATCACTCGATATGATTTCTACCATGCATGGGATCTGATCACTCTTATTGGACAAATAAGTGTCCAGAGCTCATCTTTGTTGGTTGTATAAACATTACCTACTCATAGAAATCCCATAGATCAAGTGGGACTTAAAGAATAAATGGCCAAGATAATGTCTAGAAAGTATCCAGCACCATGTCAGTTCAATAAATAGTAACCAAGATAGGGTTTAGCTTCCTCAAACAGTTATGCATATAAGGGGGACAGAATCCTGTCTCCAGTGATGAATGACTTTCACTGGCCATGTCATTTCTGGTGCCCTTTGGCTAGTGAAGCCTCTTGCAAAACAGAAATCAGAGAAAGCAAGCAGATAGATGACAGGATGGTCACTCTGGCAGTGTCCAGTTGCATGACTTAGAGATGCTGGGCTAATAAGCTACCAAAAATCAGCATGTCCACAGGCCCCTTCAGATACTAACCACAATGTAGGCCTCCAGGGCCTGTTAGAGAAGGGTCTAGCCTGTAGAACTGGAATATATCCCAAGAATCTGCATAAAATTTCACCCCAGTTGATTCTGATGCTGGTGTAGAGCATCAGAATGAGAACCTAAGGCTCAGAAGGGTGGTACTGAGGAAGAGAAGAAGACCTGAAGTCACTGCTGCTCATGTTGGAGAGGTTACAGAGAACACAGGGGAGCCTTCATCACTGTCATAGACCTGGTATTCACATAAGGTAAACTTAAATTTTACAGAGATACAATTGATTTTTTTAAATCCATCTTGTATTCTACAACTTTTCTGAATTGATTCATTAGTTCTAATAGTTTTTTAGCAGATTCCTCAGGATTTTCTGTATACAAGACAATGTGATGAGAAAATAGAGTATTATTTATTTCTTTCTAATCCAGATGCTTTTATTTCATGTTGTTGCTTAAATACCCTGGCTAGAAGGTGAGCAGGGGGGTTGAAAGTGCACACCCTTGTCTTGTTGCTGATCTCAGGTAGGAAACTTCAGTCTCACCATTGAGTATGATACTAACTGTGGTCATTTTCATAGATTCTCTTAATAACATTGAGATAGTTCCCTTCTATTACTAGTTTGTTGAGTGTTTTTCTCATGAAAGTTTGTTGAAGTTTGTAAAGTGCATTTTTCTATCTGTAGATATGTGGTTTTCATCCTTTATTCTACTGATATGGTGTGTTATATGAGTTAAGTTTTAGATGTTGTATTAGCTCAGGTTGCTATATTAAATTACCATAGACCGAGAGTCTTAAAAAACAGAAATTTATTTTCTCACATTTCTGGAGGCTGGAAACCTGAGATTAGTGTGCCAAGTTGGGCGGGTTCTGGTGTGAGTTCTTTTCCTGGCTTGTAGGCAACCATCTTCTATGCCCTTCCCTCTTCCTCTTTTTATAAGACCACAATCCTCTCAGATTAGGACCTGACCTTTATGCCTCATTTAAACTTCATTACATCCTAAAAGTCATATTTCCAAATACCATCACATTAGGGTTTATAACTTCAACATACGAATTTTGTAAGGATACAATTCAGTCCATAGCAGATGTTCAACCAACCTTGCATTCCTGGGATGAATTCCACTTGGTCATAGTATGTAAACTAAGAATGGATTTTAGATCATAACAAATTCCTGCACATAAAATTTTTTTAAGGTTGGGGAGAAGGGAAGACCCTTACCAGACCCTCCATAGCCTTGGCCCAGAGAGGTATTGTGTATAATGGAGTGGTCACCTGGACTATTCTGGTTTAGTTCTGCTGAAGTTCTAGATCCTCAGCAGCTGAAGTCCAGCATTGCTAGGCTTCCCTAGAGGGCATAGCATTAGCTAAGAAACAGTATCCCATTGCTGTCTTTGCCCAGAGCAGCCCAGCAGGGCTAAAAATATCACCTATCATACATACTTCACAACTCTGACATCCTGAGAGGGTGAACACACAGCAGGCCCAAACGATGGCCACTATGACCTCTTTCCATCACCCCAAAGGTTTTTAGGTTGCAAGCAGGACTTTTGAAATGAATAATTTTCTGGAAATTTCATTATTAGACTAATGAGGACCTAATTATGATTGATGCTGCTGGAATAAAGAGTGCTTGATGTTCTGCTCTGGTTGGATTTTTACTGCTACCTTTGCCATTTTTTATTTTTTATGTTTAAGTAAGTCATGATTCAATTCTATACTTTTATGAGTCTTCAAACCTTCAATGGATCTCAGGACTGAGCAAATGTCTGAGCCAGAGACTATCTGAAACTAGTCATCTCCAAATTCAAGAGCCACAAACATCCATCTTTACACAGGAAGGTTTCTAACAATCGACTATAATATCCAATTTGCTATGTTCTTGGTAACTTTAGAGCCTGAGGCTTTTCATCTTGTTTTCAATTAGTTTAAGCAGGGTCCTATGCTCATATACTAAAATATGCTTTTTTAGTCACTTCCTTGACCTCTCTAAGATTACTAGTCTTGCCTGCCCTGTGGGGCTCATCCACTGACTCTTGCCCTTAGGCCAAGTTGTCCCATTAGAAGCAGGCACCAAATTGGCTTAGGAAGAGTCTGGATCAAGGCTTGAAGGTTGACCTGAGTCTGCTGAGGGACACCAGGCTTGAGGAATTTGAATCATGCATGATCATGCTTTATCATATTTTCAAAGGAGATTGTGACCTCAAACAGGTTGACTATTATATAAGTCAGATAATCCAAAGGCTCTGTCCATGCACCTTGCCACGTAAAATCAGTTCAACACCCCCATGGAAAGGCATTGTCAGTATATGTTCCTAGGGATGGAGCTTCCTGTTCTCCCTTTATACCCAGTTTTAATCATTTTAAACCAGTTAGGTTGTTGAATCTTGCAATAAATAAGAATGTCACCAGGATGTCATAAGAGTAATTAAATCAATGTCTATTTCTATGGTGTCAGTTTTCATCAACACTCTTTATGATAGAATTGTGGTAGTTGATTATTTGTATAAGAAAAAGTGAAAAACATTGTTACAATGAAAAGAAGAAAGAAATCTTTGCAGAAGTAGCAGAACAACAGTGTTACCTGAACCTCCTTATCATCATGCTGGGGCTGAAGGGCCTGGATCAAAGGATGCAGAGCCTCAGATGTCACTAAGAGGTCCTTAAGGGATGAAATGATTAATGCTGTGGGGCATGATGAGACTGGTGGGTAGATTTGCCTCCAGGGAAGCAAGGTTCCTGTCATCTGTTGGTTGATGTTTTAATGTTATTAATTGGGTTCTCAATTAGAACCCCTGGGCCCTGACTTTGACCATATCTTGTCAACATTTTTAGCAATACCTTTGATGGATTGTCTGTTTTCTGACAATACAAGGCTAGGAAGAAGAGATAAAGAGATAGCGGAGTTAAGATTTAGAATTATTTTGGGAGTCAGGAATGTCCAGTTACACTAAAAGAGATTAATATGCACAGGATGAAGGTTGGGACTTATACAGACATCCCCCAAGTCACTTGTAAATTGTGGATGTAGTTGAGACTTGAAATATTTTTTGTGAAAAATAAAAGATTCAATGATCTCAGACAGTGCCAGGCCCAGAGCTAACCAAGGGTATGATGTGTCAGCTAAACAGATGAGTCCAGCCTGTGTCTGCTTAAGTCCTTTCCAGAGTCAGGAAGCTGGGTGGCACCATCCTCCCATGGACCGCTATGTCTGTGTCATGCTCAACAGCCTTCTCACTGTTCAGTCTTCCTCTTCTTATGGCCATCTCTATCATCTCACTTGCTAGAGCGATAACAGGGCTCCACTTCATGCTTGAATATAACCCTTGCTATTCTGCCACTGTGGCTCATTTTATTTTATTTTATTTTATTTTGGTACCAGTGATTGAACCCAGGGGCACTTAACCACTGAGCCACATCCCCTTAGCCCATATACATATAATTTAAATACAGGGTCTTGCTGAGTTGCTTAGGGCCTTGCTGAATTGCTGAGGCTGGCTTTGAACTTGCGACCCTCCTGCCTCAACCTTCTAGGCTGCTGGAATTTCAGGCGTGAGCCACCATGCCCGGCTGTGGTTCATTTTAAATAACATTTTTTCCCCCATTTCTTTCTCTTCTCCCTCTCCCCCTCCCTAACCCTGGGGGAAACAAGATCACCCTTCTTCCCGTCCTAGGCTGAGTTATCTGTCACCACAGAGATGAAGTAATTCAGACTTCAGGACTGGTGCCAGAAGACCTAAGAAATGGCTATCTCTCCAGGTTACAAGTGAATTATAACCCTTGACAAGGCAAAACTAGAATGTAGCTTTTGAATCACCTCTTTAAAAGTCCTCTGTTGCTGGGAACAGTGGCACACACCTATAATCCCAGCAACTCAGGAAGCCAAGGCAGGAAGATCCCAAGTTCAAAGCCAACCTCAGCAACTTAGTGAGGCTATAAGCAACTTAATGAGACCCTGTCTCAAAATTTAAAATTTTTTAAAGAGGAGTTTGGGACATGGCTCAATAGTGAAGCACCCCTGGGTTCAATCTCTGGTAGAAAAAACAAAAAACAAACAAACAAAAAATAGAAATAAAAACAAAAACCTGGTTCCCCCCTGATAGTTAGAATTATAGCCTCTGGGACAGGAGTCCCCTGTGTTTCTCCTTAGCTAGCAAAGCAATAAAACTTCTTTTTCCTTTTTCTCAAAATTCTTCCTCATTTTTAGATTGGCACTGGGGACAAGGACTGAGCTTTCAGTAACAGGACCACTTTCATGTCCTTAGGCCTCAACCCTCAGTGGTGGCCCCTTCTTTACCAAGTCAAGTGTCAAACCCTGGTTTGATAGTCAAATCCCTCCATGTCTGGATAGCTCGTCTTTTCAGTATTCTTCTGTCCTCACCCTTTTTTGTATTATAGCGAAATTTGAAGACTCACAATTCACTGAATATATTTTAAAGTTCTCAACCCCTCGCAGGAAACCATCTATCCCCTCAGTCTTCCAGCTGCTCCTGAAGGCTCTCCTCCCTTCTGCACCTTACAAACCTGTACTTTCTACCTGAGATGCTCCATGTCTGTTTTTGTTCTTCTCTTCTGGATTCTTTGATTATGTCTAATTTGTGAGTGTGGGAATTTCTGGGTGGAGTTCTGGTGCTGAGATGAAATTAGGCTTAGACTCCCAGGAATGCTTGTTTCATGCTTCTCCTCCCCTGCCTCCTCACTGGGGATGCCAACTGAGGAATCTATTTGTAAAGAACAATAGCAGAACAAAATAAAGTAACATTAAATTTGAACCAATGCTCTTGATCCACAAGGCAGAACCCACCAGGGAAATTAAATTGGAAGGGACAGCTTTGGCCTGATGTCAAAGTAAGGCTCTTACTCTTCCCACCCCACCTCCAGTAGAGAGAAACAGACGAAGAGAAATAAAGGGTCCATTTACCAGAGTAGACACTTGAAGCAGAATGGCAGATGGCTGACCTGCTACCAGCTGCCAAGCCTTGTCTTGATATTAAGACAGGAGGATGGGAGAAAGGACCACAAATGAGTGGTGATCTTTTAAATCATGACTACCTGGTCCACTCATAAAACAATACTCGATTACTGGTCTGGGATCAGCACAACCACTGGAACAAAACTTCCCCCTTAGGGAGACTATGGCAAGGCAGAAAAAGAAGTGTGGACAGTGGGCATAGAAATATTCTATTCCCATCTAGAAACTCTAGAGGACAGGGATATTATTTTATGAATTTATAAATTATCTATTTATAGTGCCCAATTCTAGCATGTACCTAGTACATGGTACTTATGATTATAGAACTAAATTTTGTGGGGTGGGGTGGGGTGGGTACTGGGGATTGAACTCAGGGGCACTCAAACACTGAGCCACATCCCCAGCCCTATTTTTTATTTTATTTAGAGACAGGTTTCGCTGAGTTGCTTAGTGCCTTGTTTTTGCTGAGGCTGGTTTTGAACTCACGATCCTCCTACCTCAGGTTCCCAAGCCCCTGGGATTACAGGCATGCACCACCAAGCCTGGCTGAATTTTTGATTTACATTTAAGACTGACTGATAAGTTTGAGCCAGCCTGGGATATGTTATCTAGAATGTAGAGAAACCTGAAAACATATAATATTGTTATCAAGGAAAAACTAAATAAACCCTCTACTTCACTTGTTCTTAAAAAAAAAAAACTGATAATGCTTTGGTTTTCATTTTTTTAATTACAAAACTTTTTCATAATCACATCATTGGTGGTAGTACGGATATTTTCTGGAATTCTCATTTGTTTAATATTTGATAAAATAAGTCAGACATTATGTGCATATCATAGACAACTGACTAAAGGATCATTGGATCCTAAATTTGAATGGCAAGTATCAGTATAAATTCATGATGTGATTTGCCTATTTTCCAGCTTTCCAATCACTGATCAACGATAATGATCAGCCTGGTAGTCTACCTGTGGTATCTAAAAATCACTAATTTGGGAGGTCACAGGTTAGGCAATACATCATTAGTCCCCCATTGGCTTTGCATTAGATAACGGCCCCCCCACACACACACACATGTGTGGGTTATGACGGTAGTTACCTATGTCACTCTGCTTTTGCTGAAAACACTGCCCTTCGACCTGCAAATGATTGATTGATGGGTGGCAGGAATGGGATGCAGAGACTTGGCCCCTCTGCCTTCACACTGGGTCTGTCTCCCTTGTTGTCTTAACCTTTGGGTCAGATCTACTCAGCACAGTATGTACATGTGTTGATCACTTGAGGTACATTTTGTTCACCCTCATTTAAGGCTAAAGATACTACCAGCCACCATGACTGGAAACACCAGACCATGAAAGTAGTGAAGAGGTGGCACCCAAGTTCCTATTTCCAGAAAAGACATGACTCTTCCTCCCCTTTATTAGCCCCTCCCTCTCCCTCATTATTCCTGTCCTATATCCAGAACCCCCCAACCCCCCTGGAACAGAGAAGCTGATTTGGGAGCAAAGTTGCCTCTTCTCCATTCTTTGGCATTGAATAAAGCCTTTCTCCCCAACACTTCTCTCTCAGACATCAGTTTTTCCGTGGGACGAGCCTCTGAATCTGGGTTCTGTAACAACATGAGCAATAGTTGCAGGATTTGGGTCATTAGGGATGAGAGGCCCAGAACAAGGACTAATGATTAAGGGACACTGCAGGGACAGGGGTTAAGCCTCTAGCAGCATAAGGAAGCTGCTTCTAACAATCAGCCCTTCAAACAGAGGAAGAGCCGCTCTGAAAAGCTGCGTGAGCTTAGAGTAATGAAAAGGGGATTCTAGCGCCGAGTTGGGAATTAGACTCCGAGCTTCCAAATCTGAGTCTGAAAACTAACTTCATGTGGGATTTCAGAGAGAGATAAGGGAATGATGTAGTCAAACATTTTAAATCTAGATTTACATTTTTTAAATCCCACTAAAAAACAAAAGAAACCCCATTTCTTTTCTCTTTATCCACCCTACAGATAATATATTTCAAAGACAGAGCACGCACCCATGTTTAATGATGTTGTCTTCAGTGTCAAATATAATCAGTCTCTAGGATTATTGGGTTTTCAAGTCATTATGTGCTGAAATCATTTATACCCAGACTGAAATGGATTAAAGAAAGTATACTTTTTTTCTCTGAAAGCTCAAGTATATCTATTATTTTGAAGTTGGTAACTAGTTTTATTTATAGGGCTATAACTGTCATTGGACTGAAAAAAAATACTCAACCAGGTATAAGTGTAGACTTCAGTTAAAGGTCAGATTTCACTTAAGTTTTTGTTTTTTTCTAACAAATGATTTGTTGCAAAAATTAGCATCCGAAAGAATTCATAGCAAGCCATAGCCTGTGTAAGTTTAAATGTATGAACTAATAAAAGCCGCCTTCCAAAGCCAGAAGAATGACGTGCATTTGTAATTTTACAACTGGGTGAGTGCTTTTTTAATTAAAGTGGTGAACTTGCGGATTTAGTCAATTTAATTATAGAGGAAATAACTTCATTTGGTTTATCACCTATTTGGAGTGATTAAAATTTACTGGAGGAAAAAAATCATCCCTGAGTGGTATTTTAGCATTTTTCTAAATGCCTTGATGACATTTGGTGCACAAAAATGAACTGTATTTTATATCTCATGTTGATTTATATTTTTTTTATCACAAGCGGAGCTAGATTTGGTCAGAAGCTGCCTGTTGTAAATCAGCAGCTGGTATTGCAATTCACCAGGAAAAAAATTATAGAAAGATTGTTTATTAACTTGAGCCCCATCTTTTTTAGTCATTTGCCACAATTTTATTTTATAGTCTCATTACATTCTAGTGCTTTCTTTATCATAAAGTATCAATAATTTCACTTGGTATTTTATATAAATTTCTCAAAACTTATACAATGATGTAAACTTGTTTTGCTAGAGTTTGCTTGACGGTGGGGAAGCAACTCAACATACCAGTATCATGGGTCAAATATCAAATCAATTTTTTAAAAATTGTTTATTGAGCACATCTGTACAGAGAACACTATCCTAGACTGGAAGCCCTGGGTAAATGACATAGGCCATGTTCCTAGTTTTAGGAACCCACACTCTGATGGTGCAGGCATACATGTGTAGAAGTCACAAAGTTACAATTCAGGGTAGTTGGTGGAAGAGAGCCAACATGAGAGAAAGGGATGTATTGGTGTATCTTTTTAACGATTTCTTGACATAGGGTCTGTGATGTTGTAAAATATATATTTAGTCTTCTTCCCTATTTTTGAACATACAATTGCTAAAATCCTTAGAATCTCCAAAGTAGCATCTTTTTATATGCTATGAGTTGTCTGAGGGTCGACAGTTCCTAGGAAGCTTCAGGACCGGGTTGGTCACTGGAAAGACCAAGACAAGATCAGAGGGGCTAAAGGTTGATTTAATGAAGCCTCCATAAAAAGTCCCAAAAGATCAGGTCCAGAGTCCTTCAGATAACTCAATGTGCTGAGGATCCCGGAGGGTGGTACCCCAGAGAGGACATGGAAATCCTGTGCCCTTTTCCCACAAGCCTTGCCCTTTGCATCTCTTTATCTCTTTATATTACCTTTGTAATATCTTTTATAATAAACCAGTAAAAGTGAGTTCTGTGAGCTGGTTTAGCAAATTAATCAAGTCAAAGGAGGGGGCTGTGGTTCAGAAGCACAGGTCAAATAAGCTGACACTTGCCACTGGCATCAGAAATGTGGGCACGGGCAGACTTGGTAACTGAGGCTTCAACCTGTGGGATCTGTCACTACCTTCAGAGAGATGGTGCCAGAGTTTAATTGAATTAGAGGACACCATTTTCTCCTAGTTGAGCTGCCAGAAGGCTACAGACACGTAAGTGACTATGGGTGCAAAAGAACCAGCCAGCTAAGCTCAGCCCAAATTGCCAACCCACATGTCACAGGAACGTGCCCATAGTCAAAGTTAGCCTTATTCGACTTGCTGCAGCATGAGAGAGTCACACCACAGGAGGCAGGAAGGAGTCAGGAGAGGCTTATTACAGGACTTGGTGTCTTCTGGGTGGTTCTGGAAAGTGTATGGGGAGCAGAGGCCAATTTTTGCTTGAATCCTGTCAGGAAGTAGGGGAAACTTGGTGAATGGATCTTCTGGAAGTTCTATCCATGAGGCAAGAGGAGTAAAGTGGGACTATGAGCTGAGAAAAGGCTGTGGTTAAATGCTTTAGTCTCCATATACTTTCAGTCATTGTTCAGATTTGGATTTTGGGTGTGAAGAGGTGGGATCTAATGGGAGGTTGAAGGTCTCGGGGGTATACCTTTGAAGGGGATTGTAGGATTCTGGTATCTTCTTTCTCTTTTTCATTCCAGTCATGAGGTGAACAGGCTTTCTCTGCCATGAGCTCCCATCATGATGTATTGCTTCACCACAGGCCTATAGCAGCAGGGTCACTTAGTTGTGGACTGAAAATTCCAAAACTGTGAACCAAAATAAACATTTTTCTCTTTATAATTTCACCATTTCAGGTATTTTGTTACAGTAATGGAAAACTGACTAACATAGGCATGATCACAAAATAGTCTTATCTCTTATTCCACCATGGTCAAAGAATAGCCTTGTCTGAGTATTGTTCATATGCTGTGAAAATTTTTTATAACACTTAGGAACCCTAGAGATGCTGGCTGTTTAAGACACTTTTTACTTTCTTACAGAATCATAAACAAATAAAATGGCTGCCATAGCCTCTTAGTTTTGGAGTGGTTTGTAATTCAGTAATAGATAACTGATACAAGTACCTTGCAATGCCTGTGCAAACTTTTTAATTCCTTCAGTGGTTATATGGAGAGAAGGTTCCAACTCCATGAAAGACAAAGGACAGGAATGGGTCTTGGAAACATGAAGTGGCTGCATAGTTGGCAGCAGATGGGCCTGTTTAACCACTTCCCCTTTGAGCCTGGCTCTGTCTCTCTCAGATGCTGTTCCTTCAATCTGCTCTGTCTCCCTTTCCAGTCCCTGCCTATCAAGGCTCCTCTCCTGGCTTGAGGGGTAGCAGGACCCAGAGCAGACCCCCTGAGGCCTCTTCTTGGTTAATATGTCTGACAGGCACAGAAAATCCTATGATGATGTGTGCATGAACAATCTACTCAGTTCAGAGACCCTTCTGTGTGTTCAACCATCTAAACCATGCTGAAGTCTATTCGTTTTGGTAGAAGGACATACCTGCCATTGATCTGGATGCAGAGGGTGCTGACCCATTTCAAGGAGGCAGAATCAGGGAGTTATAACTCTTGGTTATCGTTTCACTCCTTGAATGGCCAATAACCCCAAAGTGGGTGCTTCTACTTTCTACCAGGTGATTTTAGTTTAAATCACTGTCGTTCAGCCCCAGGTCTTAATCTCCTGATAGGTCATGCTCTTGCAGTTACTTCTTCTCAAGCCAAAATTTTCAGGGAAGCTCAGAGAAGAAAAAAGGGCAGTCAGTAAATCTTATTTTCTTCTTATGAACATGCTGTAGGCTGTTCCCTATTGATGGCTTAAAAATAGACTCAAACCTAACCAACTTTGGGGAGGTACTACCTTACTCAACCACAGGAATGTCTCTCCACTCTCAAGGCCAAAGGCAGTCATTATCACAATCTGCCAAAGTCAGGTACAGAAAGATCCCGATGACAGGAAAGCAAACACTTACATTAACTTTGTGAAAAGAAAGTAAATCCCAGTGGGAACACTGGGAAATTTGTCTTGGCTCAAAATTTCTTCAAAGAAACTGAGAAGAACTTGCTTTCTTTGAGGGTGTTGAATTATATTTTATATGAAAACAGTAGTATTGCCAATCACAGGAAACTCTTGAATTTCATCAGACCCTTTCTTCTTGTTCTGTCAAGCCAGCAGAGTCAAACATTGACTGTTTGCAAAATCAGATGTATCAACACAGTCACAATAACCTGGATCATCTGCTCCTGGCTATAAAGTTCATTGGTCAAGGTCAATCTTAAGATTGAATTGAGGTCTGTACTTCAAAGTCAGAGTCACTCAGCAAAATGTTTCCATCCTTGATAAAAAAGCCCATCAACCAGATTCCTAGCTCTGTCCCCCTCTGTCATGAAAAAGGTTTTATACCTCAGTTCTTTTGTTAGTAGAATGTGTTTGTATCCATCTCAACAGGATTGCTTTGAGGAACAAGTGAGAAAACGCAAAACTGTCTTTAAAAGAATAAAATTTTAAAACTTTCTTTGTGAAAATTTATAAATTTATCTGACTTTTTACTTGTTGAAATCTCACCATAATTCTATCACAGTAGGATAAATGGCAGCAACTTAAAACACATCCTTCCCATGAGTAACAAGAATAACTAATATGGTCCTTGAGGATTAGAGACATTTCTAGCTAATTTGTGTATCCACTGTGATACATACCCATCAAGGATAGGTATCCAGAACATGTTTGTTGAACCGATACAAGGTGGGATATTGAGTGGATGGGTGAATGGATGGAAAAATGGTTGTGCATGTGGAAGGAGGGATGGATAGATGGAAGAGTGGATGGAGAGACAAATGGATGGATGGTTGCCGGGCTTAGGTGAAATGCATCAGTGTGAACATTCAGACTGTCAAAATATTAAAACACTTCCTCATTGGTTGGGAAAGATCCTTTCCCTGAGTTCCTCAAGTGCCCCCTGCTATTCTGTCCACTTTGGATCCTCATCGTCCCATAAAGTCTTCAGTCCTTTCCACAGTCCAGCAATTAAAGGGTTATTGTCTGGGATAGCATTCTGCAATGCCTGCCAATCTAAGTGATTGGAGCCCAGGCCCCACTGAACTGAGAATCACTTTGAATTTCCTTCTTGCTTGGGTGGGTGACCTGTTCAATACTAGGCTAGTTTTAGGCTATTGGCTATAGGACATGTTTCTTAATAAATCCCATGAATGAGAATTAAACTTGTATTTTCTACTTCATGGAATATAACTTGTTCACTAGATTACATTGTAACCTGAGGCCCTTTAAGGTTTTAATTTTTGTTGTTGAGTTTCCTTTCTTCATGTCATTTCAAATTTTCCAAATAATGATTTGTCTTATGTGGGATAACTTTTCTTCCTTCCTTCTTTCCTTCCTTCCTTCCTTCCTTCCTTCCTTCCTTCCTTCCTTCCTTCCTTCTTTCCTTTTGTTGCTGCTGGCTCTTTTTTTTTTTTTTTTTTTTGTAGTACTAGGAACTGAGCCTAGGGTGTTCCACTACTGAACTACATCCCTAGTCCTTTTAAATTTTTTTTTTTTTTTGTATTTCAAAGCTGGGTCTTGCTAAATTGCTGAAGCTGACCTCAAACTTGCAATCCTCTTGCCTCATCCTCCCGAGTTGCTGGAATTACAGGTGGGTGCAGGCACACCCAGAAACTTCTTTCTTCAGTAGTTATTATTATATGAACTCACTTTCTTAATAGTACTCATTCTGGGGATTTTAATAGGGGGAAAAGCCTGCTCTGGGTATCATAACTCATGGGTATATCTAGAACAATCCTTCACTACACCCTGGAAGAACTTGTGGCTTGTGCATTAGCCACACCAGACAGAGTTCATTTTCTGTCATGCTGGGGAGCAGAGGCACTGAGCTCAGACAGGCCCTGCTCTGACCACATTGCTGGTGCCTTGCCATGTGGCTCTCAGCAATCCATGATCTTCTTGGAATTCTGCACAGCTTTGATGGAGATGGAGCACCCTGCTCCATTTCCCCTCAGTTCCCTGAAATGACTTTGAGCAGTGATGTCCCTCCTGTCATGCACACTTCTCAATGATAGAAGGAAAAGAGTATGACAATAGTAAGAAAGTAGGTCCCACGGCTCTTTTCATTACTGTATTGGGAGCTGGTTGAACCCTTTGTTCAGCTTCCTCTGTCCAGACCGTGCTGGGATACACCTCTTATCAAACAGCTGAGAGCTTTGGTTAACAAGCTCTGGGTCAGGCCCTTGAAATCTAAGTTCTTTCCCTTGGACCAGATTGGCGTTATTAGAAAGGTGACCTCCTCTCACCCCTCTGCTCCTTAAGAACTCATAAATAGAAAGGTTACCCCTGAGGATTTATTTTCAAGGATGGAGAGCAGGAAGGGGACTCTTTCAGCTCCAGTTATATATTTTTCTGCTGCATGTCACTGTTTCCTAAAAATGAAAATGCATAGTTTACTATTTGGAAAATTTTATCAAGGAGAAGTTTCTCTAAGAAATGATCATTATTATACAGAATGTGCATTGTAAGAAAGACCCAAGTAGAGTCAGGCAATGAAATGTATCAGTTGCATTTTGAGAAGAGAAAAACACAGTGCCTGTCATCCTTCGACAGAGAGGATATGGAAGATATTTTATAATTAGCTCCCACTCCTCTGACATGTGGAATGAAACGATTGGAATATCTCAATTCCCTCTATCAGAGCACCAGAAAAGAAGCTTCGCAGCAATATCAAGGCAGCCTCCTCCAACAGCACCTGCCAATTTTTAAGCAGAGATTTTTCTACTGCCAACATTATTCTCCATTCCCCTGCCACTGGAGAACTGGATGAATTTCCTACTTCAATTGTAATGTTCCTTTTATTTATTTTTACAAGGTACAATAGCTATGGTGTCAAATAATAACATGTAGAAGAAATAAACATTACATAGATGAAAGGTTTCAGTATTTGCTGGATGTCCCAGACACATGGGTCTCCAGGGTTACAGAGTTCATTTGCATCATTGTCAGCTGCTCTTTTCTGCACCACTCCATCTCCTCCAGTGCTCCCCGGAGACCCCAAGCAGAGTGAATCACATTGGCAGCTTCCCATGCAGGATCCCCACACTCACAGCCTCTGCCTGCGAAGTCAGGCCTGTGTTTCCAGAGCCTGACTGGCGCCTGGAGAACTGAAGCACCGATCAGCGAACCTCTCCAGGAAGGACTTGCAGCCTGGCTCCCAGCAGGAAGTGGCAGCCACCTGGGAGGGGAACCTTCCTAACTCCTGGTGTTCCTCTGATTCCCTTATGCTGAGGATGACAATCTGGGGGAGGAAGGAGATGGTCCTCAAACTCTGAGTGGATGGTCTTTTCATTGCTGCTGCTCTGGACTTTCCTTACCAACCGATAACTTCTATAAGCATAACAAAGATTTTTAAAAAGAAAAAAAATTAATACTGGACTCCTCATTTCTGGGAAGAAGCAAAGAAATAAAATTTTCTTTCCTTTGTCTAGGTTTGTTGTGTCATGGTTTAGAAAATATCTGCTAAGAGTCATTCATTGAATGGAGGAATTTAATAGAGGGAATTGGTTGATCAGGTGACAGAAGAGAAGAAAATTTAAACAGGGGACAGGGAAATGGCAGATTCACCGCAGCAGGAGCTAGGATCCTAAGGGAAGGGCTGGAGCTGTGAAGGAAACCAGTCACTGCAGAGGTGATGGAGTAAAGTTCCAGGTATCCCCCACCTCCAGTTTTCCACCAGGTTTTGCATTGGCCACACCTACCAGAGGACCCTGAGAAACACAGGTCCCTGTGATCTAAAGAGGCACAGAGCAAGGGTTGATATGGACCCGAGGCACACTGGACACCGAGTCTTTCTTTTTGCCTTGGTTTACAAAGCAGGAGGACTAAGACCAAGAGGTTAGATGAACCCCTCATAATAAACTTCAGCTTAGATCTGCAGTACCAGCGACCCCTGGAAAGTGAAACAGGAATGTGCTTAGATGTGGGCTAAAGGAAGAATTTGGGAGATCGAAGGGCTGAGAAGCCAAAATGTGAGATTGCTTAGGCTGGACTCCCAAGGATGGGTAGGTGCTGGGATCTGAGGGTTGAGGTTTCTTGATCAGTAGCAGAAACTGAAATCCTCACATTGCATCAGTGGACCTGGGCTACTGGCGATCAAAGCACAGGGAGAGAAACCAGACTGGGGTTTCTGGTTATATAAAGTTGACTTTTTTTTTTTTTTTTTTTAACTATACTATGTTTGTAAACTGCTAAAACTTAGTACTATAATCAAATCATCCTTGCATTTTATAAGGCTGGGGAGGGTTTACCGCTGTGAACTGAGATAGCTTCATCCTTATGAGCCCATGAGGCCAGAGCTGAAAGTCCAATGCTGCAGATACTGTCATGGCCATAGGCATATTATCCAACCTTCCATTTCCTCTTTTAGAAGGTGGAGTTGCTAACACCTGCCTCACAGTGTTGTTAGGAGAATTGCATGAAACAATGAACTTAGCGATGAAGCACTTGGCACTCAGCCTTGTTTCCAGAAAGTGCTACAATAACACAGATCTGGCCTGCAGGGGAGAGAATCCTCTCACAGCCTGAAGCAGGACCACTCATCCCCAAAGACCTGGGGTGCTCCCAGCCCAGGTGGAGTCCAGTAAAGAATGGCTTCCTTGCCACCTGTTTTTACAGCTGGATGACAAAGGAACCCAGAGAGCAGATTAAAGGGAGCAAATTACCTTCTCAGTGGGTAGCTCCTTATCACAGAAAAAATAAAAATAAAAAAAACAACAACTCTACAAATCACACCTTGTCAGACAGTCCCAGAAGCAAAAGTCCCAGAAAAAATACTTTTGCTGGCAAAATTTAGAGCCTTCCAATGCCTATGAATGTCCCGTGGAATGATGTGCATTGCGCTCGCTTTGGCAGCACATATACTAAAACCAGAATGACATTTATCGTTATATTGGAAAAAGAAAAAGATCCTCATGAAGATGGGAAACTCTGCACCATTCCCACGATCGAGGAGGCTGGCCAGGGACAAGGGACCGGGCACATTGAACAACAGGGAGTCACAGAGTGGGGTGAAGGAGCAGCCAATGGGTCCAGGGAAATAGGTGTCTGACTGTCATGGGACCCCAGCAGTAGAAGGGTCAGGAGGGCTTCCCTGGGCCAAGGTGACAGTGGTGAGGTAGTCTGTTGACTACTCTACTGAAGGACATGGACACAAAGAAAAGAGGAAAGGAGCAGGAGGGAGCCATGTGAGAGGAGGCCAGAGATCTTCAATAAGAGCCAGAGCATGAATCAACCAAATGAAATCAACAATGACAGTAACAGGTTGCATCAGCTCTTAACTCAGTGGAGTAGTGCCAAAGGCAGCTACTGAATACACAATGTCACCCGAGTGTCCTGAAAAAATGAATCCTGTGTCCAGGAACTTGGTGGTTCTGTCTGCCTTTTCAGCCCCGTCTAAGGATGCATCCTCATTCCCTTAGAGCTGATTAACACAGCGCCACTCCACTTCCTGTTGCCAGGGTACAGTCACAGTGGCTCTGTAGTCCTGTCTCAGGTCAAGATAATGACCAACAAACAAACAAACAAACAACAAAAACAAAAACAAAAAAAACCCACTACAGTTCTTGATGAGTGGAGAGAGAGAACCAGGGAGAGAGGCTTTGGAAACTCAGGAGGGCCTTGGACTCTGGGGAGGACAATATGCATTTACTAACTTTTCTTGGGCACCACCAGGTGCAGGGCACAGAGGAGAAGTCACCAAGCTCCACCTGTCACTGATGGGAATGGGAGAGACAACTGGGAACTGGGGATCAAACTGATACTGGTCTTGGAGATCAGGAACAAGTCCTCATTGCCCCAGTTTTGAAGGTTAAATACCCAAAAAACACTGAAGCAAGTGGAGAAAGCGAATTTATTTAACTGAGGTAGAGGTAGGACTTCTCTAGAGAGAGCTGGGGCCCAGAGCTGGGTGACCGTGGGTATGGGTGTGTCTTGTTCTTTTATAGACCCCAGAATGCCCCTTTTCATAATTTAGTCGTAGTAGTAGTACTAGTAGTACTAGTAGTACTAGGAGTACTGGGGATTGAACCCAGGGGCACTCAACCACTGAGCCACATCCCCAGGTCTTTTTTTTTTTTAATGAGACAGAGCCTCACTAAATTGCTAAGGCTGGCTTTAACTTGCGATCCTCCTACATCAGCCTCCCAAAGTTGCTGGGATTACAGGTGTGCGTCGCCACGCCTGGCCAGCGACCCCTTTTAATCCCTGCCTCCCTCTCTTCTCTGTGTCTGTGTGGAAGGGCAGGAAGGAGCAGCACAGGGGATAATTGCTAACAATTCCTTGCTGTTAGCAACCCATTGTCTTTTCTTTGATAACCAGACCTCATGTTCTCAACCCCCATTATTCATTAGCTATACTGACTGCAGGCCTTATGTCCTCTGCCTCAGTTTGTTGAGGAATGTGACCTTTCCTGTCCCCACAGACCAGGCAGGACAGCAGTCAGACTGCTTTTTGGCAAAGAAAGCATGCTGGGGAGTCAGTACAGTGGGCTCATTTTATAGAATTACTCTCTTAACCTCGTGTTCCCACCATCTTCCTCTATTTGTCCCCTTATAAAACCCAGATAGCAACCGTGCTCAAGGTAGAAGGCAGAGACATCTCCTAGGCCAAAGGTGGACATGATGGGCAGAGGGGCATTCTGATGAGAATTGGGTAAGCATCTCAGTGAGGGATGCCGTGGGGACTTGAGGTGGGCATGATAGGCAGAATTGGGGACTAAGGATGTTTCAGAGAGCGACAGAGTTTAGCAAATGGGCAGAGGTGGGACCACAAAGTGTGTTCTGGGGACAGCTGGTGGGTCTCAAGTGACTGGAGTGGTGTGTCTGGGACGGATGCTTCATCAGGTGATGTACTGACAACGCTAACTTGTAACTTATGTGGCCCAGGTTCTCTCAATTCTAATTTGATTGAATGTTGGGGGCTGGGAGAAAAATCTGAGCCTCATGTGATCAAATCAATAGTCAAATGGTGAATCCCAAGGGTTCTTTGTGAAATAGAACAGTGGAGAACATCATGTTGTGGCTTAACCTGGAGGGCAGTCCCTTGTGACAGGCTCAGCGGAGAGGAGACCTCTAAGACCAGCCTGACTCTATAAGGACTACCAGCCTGTGCACCTCTGCCCCTCCTGCCTCTCCATCCACAGACACAGCCATCCCCTGCACCTCCTGCCTGTGCTGTCCACGCCACACTCATGGGCCTGACAGAAGACCTCCAGCTCAGCACAGCCTTTGCAGATGCACATGTTTCTGCACTTCAGCCCCAGCACCTGAGAGATGTCACAGCTGTGCCACTGCAGGTGAACCCCTGTTTCCACAGCTCCCAGGCTGCAAACTGGGCTCTGCCCCTGAAATACTTTGGGTATCATACAAACACAAAAACTGGTCCCCAAAAGGCATTAAAGTAGAATATTCACTGACATCAAAGTACAATGTTTTGTTTATAAGTATTTAAACCCAAACAAGGTGGGGAGGCCATCTAGACGGGGTGCAGCCCAGATTAGGCAGGAGAGGAGGTATTTGCTTGGAGACAGGGTTGGGGCTGAGGCGGCAGATTGGCTACATACAGGGGGATTAGTCAAATAAGTATGTATGTTAATGAGAGCCAGGTTTTCCACTGATAGAAAAGAAAGTTACAGATAAGGGAGGAGAAAACTAGCCTGAGCCCTGGGGTGCTGAATTGGAACTGGGAGTATAAGAATGCCCATGTTTATTTTAATATATATATGTATATACATATATATGTATATCTATATTTAATATATATATATGTATATATATATATATATATATATATATACAGACAGAAATAGAGATGTGAACATTTGTATGTGTGTGTATAAAAATGCATATGTGGACTCCTTAGCTTGAGCTGTGCCCAGGAACTATGGCACCCCCAAAATAATGAGCACACATAGCACCCAGATGTTGGTGCTTTCCTTTTTCGGGGGGAGGTGCTAGGAATCAAATCCAGAGCCTTAAGCATGCTAAGCATGTGATCTACCATTGAACTGAACCACCAGCCCCACAGATGATAGCTTTTAAATACCATCCCCACCAAAAGAACCCAGGGCTTCTTAGGGAAAATGGCTTATTCTAGGACAGGGACAGGGAATGTACAAGATGAGTCTGGAGCATCTTCTGTGTCATAAAGTACAAAAGTGCTCAGCAATGGGGATATGTCAAAAGGACTTCGGTCCACAAATCAGGGACAAGTTGAGTTTAAAAAGAAACAATAGTGGTGATGCCCGTGGTTGAACCAGTTGGATTCTTTACTCCATATTGTAAGGACAGTGCACACCAAGGGTTGCAGGGGTGTCTCAGAAGGCAGCTGTTAGAAAAACAAACAAACCTATTGTGAGATTAGGCTTTGTTTGAGAGGATTTGGGCAGAGTCCAAGAATAAATTGCACATTTCAGAAAGGAAGGACAACTTGATGATGGGGTGTCTTGATGTTTCTTATCCATGGAGAAGACAGACTGGAGCAGGATAAAGCTACAATGGGAAAGCAGAGCTATCCCTCTTATTAGCTGGAAAAAAGGAACATTTTTGGTGTTTTATAGATTGTATCTTGTTTTTGCGCCTAGACAAAATTATGATGTGGCCTTGTATTTTCTCAATTCCCCATGGGTTCAGAGTGATCTTGTCTGATGCTGGCATTCTTTGAGAATATGTCTGTCCAACAGAAGAATGTACCTGACCTAGCTGTGTGTGGCAGGTCAGCTTCTAACAACACTGAGACCTGAATGCAAGCTTCAGGCCAGGTCCTGGATCTCACAGACTGACTTTTCTCCACTAAGGATGGATCATAACCCACAGACAAAATAAGAATCTATATCTGTGTAGATGTAAACTAATTATTTAATTAAATAAATTAGAAGAATAATAAGACATGGGAATTTTAAAAAATTAATAGACTATGTTTTAGAGCAGTTTTAGGTTTACAGGATAATTGAAAGCTCATGTCCCCATATTGTCCCCCTCACCCCCCAAAGTTTCCCCTATTATTGTCTTGCACTAGTGTGGTTTGTTAAGATTGATGAGGCAATGTTGATATGTTATTATTAACCAAAGTCCATTGTTTACATTAGGGTTCACTCTTTGTATGGTACAGTCAGTGGGTTTGGGCAAGTGCCTAATGACGTATCCACCCAGAACAATTTCAGCACCTTAGAAAGGTTCTATATTCTACCTATTTATCCTTCCCACTCCCAACACCTGGCAAACACTGACTTTTTTAACTTTCTCCATAGATTTGCCTTTTCAACAATGTCCTGTAACTGGAATCATTCAGATTGCCTTCTTGCACTTAGCAATATGAATTTAAGGTTCCAAGTTCCCACTCCCCTGACCCCTGTGCCCCCCAGGTACTGAGGAGCACACCCAGGACCTCACACATGCTCTGTCTCAGGCAATTTCTCAGTCACTTAGTTACATCCACAGCCCTTTTTATTTTTATTTTGAGACAAGGCCTTGCTAAGTTGCTGAGGCTGGCCTCAAACTTGGGATTCTCCTGTCTCAGCCTCCCTAGTAGCTATGACTATAGGCATGCACCACCACTTCTGGCTCTGTCCTCTTAAAGCTTGATAATGCATTTCTTTTTTTGCTGAATAATAATCCATTGTCTAGATATACCATAGTTTGCTTAGCCATTCACCTGCTGAAAAACATTTTATTTACTTTCAACATTTGGCGATTATGAATAAAGTTGCTGTAAACCTTGGTGTGTGGGTATAAGTTTTCAACTCCTTTGGGCAAATGCTTAGGAATGTGATTGCTTTATCATATAGCACACCTACATGTGTAAGAAACTGACAGACTGTCTTCCAAAGTGGCTCTATCATTTTCTGCATTCCCATCGGCAATAAAGGAGGCGTGACAATTAAACGTGATGTGATATCCTGGATGGGATCCTGGAACAGATGGACATTAGACTAAAAAAATGAAGGAAATCTGAATAAAGTATGGGATCTAGTCAATAATGAAGTATCACTATAGGTTCAATAGTTGGGAGAAATATATCATAGCAGTATAAAATATTAACAGGGGAGGGGATGGGGATATAGCTCAGTTGGTAGAGTGCTTGCTGTGCATGCACAAGGTCCTGGGCTCAATCCCCAGCACCACATGCAAAAGAAAAAAAATATTATATACATATATATATTATATATATGTATGCATACACACATGTATATTAGCAGGGGAAACTAAGTGTGGAATATATTGAATTCTTTGTAGTATTTTTACAAATTGTATATATAAAACTAATCCAAAGTTAAGAAAAACCTTGTTTAAATATTTTTTTTTAATAAATGACAGAGGCTGGGGATGTGGCTCAGTGGTGAGCTCTCACCTAGAATGTGTGAGGCCCTGAGATTTATCCTCAGCACCACATAAAAATAAATAAATAAATAAAAATAAATGACAGAACATCACCATTTTGCAGCTCTCCAGTGAATGAATATCGATATTAAGCACCAACAATTCCTGTGACCACAAAAAGAGAGACAACCAGACATGATGTGCCTCCCAGGATCTTGCCAAAGGAATTAAACTTGAGTCTGGCCCAGTCTCTGGTTCCAGCTGTCAATTTGCAGCAAATCCAGAAAACAGCAGACATGTTCATCTGCACCATCCATGTGTAGTCCACAGAATCTAGTATAACCTCTGAGTAGTGAGAGAAAAATGCCAGAATAAAAACCTTGCAAAATGGACATAGCAATAAACCAAAAATTAATGCCTCAGCACATATTTTTAAAAGAAAAAGAAAAAGCAATCCTATTTAGAGATGGTAAACACATGGGAAAAAAAACAGAGCTAATCAAAAGAAAACTAGCAGAAATAAGAGAATTTAGGAAAAATGTTTTCAAAAATTAATAAAATCAATAGCTCTCCCACATGCAACAATAACAAGCTAGCAAACATAGCAGAATAAAAGATTCCACTTCAAAATGACAAATAGCTAGAAATAAGATTATTAAAAATGTGTAGTACGAAGAAAAACTTTAAACCCAATTGACAAAACTGAAAAGGCACCTGAATAGATGGAGACATACCCTATTCAAGACAAGAAAATTACTAGAAAAACGGACCTATTCTCTCTGATTTTGCCTACAAATTTAATGTTATTCTAATAAAAATAGCATCAAATCAACATCTAAATAATGGGAATTTCAAAAAGAAAAAAATACAAAGAAAATGGGAGGAAAAAGTTATCAAAGGAAAAAAAAAAACACATCATGTCTCCAGTAAAACATTGAAAACTAAAAGGGGCCTTTGGATTCCCAGGATAATAAATGAAGAAGGGAAAAAGCAGCCATGCCAAAGGGCAGGACTAATAAACAGGGCAAAAAGGATACCAAGGAATCTCTTCAAAACCTACAGAGAAGGAAACAGGTTACAGATGACCAAAGAGCAGCCCTCAGGGAAGCACTGGAACTCTCAGAAATGAGTCCTCTGAGTTAGAAGCCATGGATGGAGAAACTCCTCAAAAATTCTGAGAAAGGAATTCCTATCTTATAGTTCACATCCAGCTGAGGCATCACTTAGGTAGGGAATGGAACAGTGTGCCTTTTTTTATTTCTCATTTTTAATTAAAAAAACTTATGGGGGGAAGGAGGAATTCAAACATTTAAAACTAGAGAAAACACGGTAATCAACCCCCACGTCCCTCACACCCGGGTTCAACTGAGATGGGATCATGGGAAACCTTGCTGCATCACACCCTGATCACTTCTCCCCCTCCTGACCTATCAGTGTTTCTCTCCAAAGTTAAGGACCTAAAAAATAGAATAATGCCCTCACTACACCTGGAAAGAAATTGAACAATGTCGTCAATGTCCAGTGTTCAAATTCTCAATTGTCTCATAAATATCACAGATTTTTTAGAAATGTGTTTGAATCAGGATCCATATAAGACCCATATATTGCAAACAGTTGTGGCTTTTCAAATCTTCTTTAACCTATAGTTTCCCTTTCTATCAATTTTCCTTGAAAATTAGTTTCTTGCAAAAGCTTTTTTTTTTTTTTTTCTTCCTTGAAATGTACTTGGTAAAGAAATGGGTGTGTGACCTCTCATATTCTCGGTGTTCTAGTTGTTGGGCTGATTGGATTTCCAGTGTCAGTGTTCTCCTCTGTCCTCTCCATTTCCTGTAAATTGGAACAGTGTTTCAATCTAGCAGAGAACAAGCACTTCTCTTGGCAACCTTTCTCAGGAAGCTAATGGGGACATATTCCACCAAAATGATGGAGAACAACAATGTCAGCTCAGGAGAGAGGCGAAGGACACTTCCCAGGGTGATGTGGAGGTCAGAACCCACATGACAGTGTGCAGTAGATGCAGGGGGCAGGGATGTCCCAATGGAAGCAAATTAGGAGGGAGTTCATGGAGAATGTCTTCAAAGCAAAAAGTTAAAACTGATATTACCCTGGTGGATGGATGTTCAATTCTATAAGCATTTGGGACTGACTGGCAAAAACCATGTAGGAAACTTTAAAATATTAAAAAATCAGGGGATGGGAGGGGTTAGTGTTAGGGTTAGAGTTAGGGTTAGGGAGGGGGGCAAGAATGGAGGAAGGAAGGACTATATAGAGGGAAAAGAGGGGTGGGAGGGGTGGGGGGAGGGAAAAAATAACAGAATGAATCAAACAACATTACCCTATGTAAATTTATGATTGCACAAATGGTATGCCTTTACGCCATGTACAAACAGAGAAACAACATATATCCCATTTGTTTATAGTAAAAAGAAAAAAATATTAAAAAATCATTCATAAGAAAGGAAATGCAATCATAGTTTGTGTTAAGTTAAATATAACTCCATTGAGAAGATGAAAGAAGACTATTGCATAGGTATGTGTGTGTACCCATGTATGTTGTGATCATCAGGGTCAGAGAACCAAATACTCATCCATCAGTAATATCTGCAGCTGAAAAAAATCAAGGAATATCAGAAAAGTCATGCTTGGTAGACTGCTTCACAACCCCCACAGATATCTAGCTGCTCGCCCCTGGGATGTTACACAGCAAAAGGGACTTCGCACATGGGATTAAGTTTAAAAATCTTAAAATGTGAAGATTTACCTGGATTACCCAACTGAACCCAAAATGTAATCATGTGTCCTTAAAAGAAGGAGGCAGAAAGAAATGTGACCGCCATAGAGGAGAAGGCCATTTGACCACAAAAACACAGATTGGAGGGGGTGGGGGGTATAGCCAGGAGCCAAGACAGGCTAGGAGCATGTGCCCAGGTGGAAGAGGCCCCGATTCTCTCTTTGAGCCTCTGGAAGGAGCGAGTGCTCCTGACTCAATTTGAGTCCATTGAGACTCATTTAGGACTTTCGATCTCTGGGAGAGTCATTTGAGTTGTTTTAAGCCACTAAGTTGGTGGTAACTGGTTATAGAAGTATCAGGAAACCAATATCTCACAGTATATAAAATTTTGAAGGTAAATATGTGAAGCAGAAGCTAAAATATTGAATGAAGATGATTCCGGAGTTGGATGAGATTTGCTATGAATGGGTTTTCTTACAAACTTGATGGTACCATCTGATTTCCAAATAAACACATATTAAATTATTCTGATAAAAATGAAAATTCAATTTCAAAAATATACCAGAACTGAATCGTTTACAAGTGAATTAGAGCACACGCTCAAGGATTATACAAACAGTTCCAGAAAGTAGGAAAAGGAAAGCCCTTCAATTCCCTGTGAGCTTGGCCTAACTGTGATTGGTATAACTAGACCAGAATAATTAAAGAAAGGGGCTAGGGAGATAGCTCAGTTGGTAGAGTGCTTGCCTTGCAAGCACAAGGCCCTGGGTTCGATCCCCAGCACCACAAAAAAAAAAAAAAAAAAAAAAAAAAAGAATAATTGAAGAAGGAATTAGAGGTCACACTCACTGATGAACAAATATGCAAAAAACCTAAATTAAGTATTAGCCAACTGAATACTGAAATGTAAGTAGTGTACATATTTGGTTTCTATTAATGTCATCATGCATCACCACAAACCTAGTGATTTAAGACATCACATTCTTATTACCTAACATTCTCTAGATCAGAGGTCCAGTGTGTCTCAGCAGGTGACTATCAAGGTGCCCACAGAGGTGCCTTCCTTTCTGGATGCACCAAGGGAAAATCCTTTTCTTGTTCATTCAGGTTACTGGCAGAATTCAGCTCCCTACAGCTGCAAGCCCAGGATCCCCATTGCTGACTGTCAGCTGAGGACTCTTTTGAGTTTGAGGTCACCACATTCCCTGGCTCTTGCCCTCTTCCTCCATCCTCAAAGCCAGCAACCTCAAATTGAGGGCTCCTCACCTTGCATGTCTCAGACCGAGTCTCCTGCTTTCCTCTTCCACGTTCAAGGACCTGTTATACTGAACCCACTCATTAAGGTCTGTAAATTTAATTTCACTGGGAAGTTCCTTCTGACACCAAAGGTAACATTTTCACAGGTTTCAGGCACTAGGGTGTGATCCTCTTTACAGGGGCCATTATCCTTCTATCCTGTTGTGTGTGTGCGTTTACATCACGATCAAACAAGGCTTACCTCAGCAGTGTTGCCAAGGATGTTTTATGATGGCTTAATATTAGAAAATCTATTAATGTAATTCATCACATTAACAGATAAATTAAAAAATAAACGTAAGATAATTTCAATAAATTTTAAAAAGCATTTGATAATATTCAACATCCATTCATGATAAATAACCTTATTAAATCAAAATTAGAAGAGTTTCCTTCATCTGATGTATGATACCAGCCTAAAACCTGAACCAGATATCATTCTTCATGGTACCATGTTTAAGCCATCCCTTTAAATCAAAATAAGGCAAATATACCTATTATGAATAATCCCAACCAACATTGTCCTAGCCATTCTAGTCCACACAAGAGTCCAGGAAAAAGTAAAAGCTTCAGATAGAAAAAAACCCAAGATTATCACTTTTCTCATGAAATACAATCCTCAAAGAGAATCCCAAGAGAATCAACAGAAAAGCTATTAGAAATAAGAAAAGAATTCAACAATTTTGTTAAATACCAGGCCAGTATTAAAAGTTCCTACATACCAACCATAGTTTATATATCTGTATCTATATCATTATACATATTAAATTATATATATATCTTATATATCATATATACAGATTTATATAAATGTGTATGATTTAAAATAACAAGACACCCTAAGATTTTATCTCATGCCAATTAGATTGACTATTATCAAGAACACAAGCAATAGTAGGCAGTGGCATGGATGTGGGGAAAAAGGTACACTCATACATTGCTGGTGGAATTGCAAATTGGTGCAGCCACTCTGGAAAGCAGTCTGGAGATTCCTCAGAAAACTTGGAATGGAACCACCATTATACCCAGTTATCCCACTCCTTGGTTTATACTAAACAACTTAAAATCAGCATACTACAGTAACACACCCACATCAATGTTTATAGCAGCTCAATTCACAATAGCTAGTTTGTGGAACCAACCTAGATGCCCTATAATAGATGAATGGATAAAGAAACTGTGGTATGTGTACACAGTGGAATATTATTTGGTCATAAAGAAGAATAAAATTATGGTATTTGCAGGTAAATGGATGGAGTTGGAGAATATCATGCTGAGTAAAATAAGCCAATCCCCCAAAAAAACAAAGGTTGAATGTTTTCTCTGATAAGTGGAGGGGGAATAAGAGAAGAATAAAGGAATTTTGGATTGTATAGAGGGAAATGAGTGGGGGAAGGGGTAGGGGAAGGAAAGATGGTAGACTGAGACACAGCATTGCCCTATGTATGTGTATGATAACACGAATGGTAAGAATCTACATCATGTACAACCATAGAAATGAAAAGTTATACCCCATCTGTGTACAATGAATCAAAATGCAGTCTGTAAAAATAAACATAAATAAAATAAAATATCAAGGAAAACTATAAAGTACTTAGGCACAAATCTAACAAAATACATCCAAAATCTCCACAGAAATTTTTCCAAAGGATATAACAGAAAAGTTGACGAAACAGAGATCCGACATGCTCATGGAAGGCAGACTCAGTAATGTAAGGGGACAGTCAGATGAGGATGGTGGGAACGTGAGGTTAAGGGAATAATTCTATAAAATGAGCCGCTTGTACTGACTCCCCACATGCTCTCTTTGACAAAAAGCAATCTGCCTGCAGCCCCTCCTGGCCTGAGGGGACAGGAAATGTCACATTCCTCAACAAACTGAGGCAGGGGCTATAGGCCCGGCAGACAGTGTAGCTAATGAATGCAGGGGGTGGAGAGGATGAGGGCTGGGTATCACTGGGTTGCTAACAGCTGGCAAGTGTGGGAGCATGGGGTCATAACAGACTGCGAACTCCTCAGGGGGATCCACTTCCCAACACTAGAGAGTCCCCTACCCCTTGCTGTCCCTTCCCACCCTTAGGCACTCCAGGGAGAAGAAAGAGAAGGTGGAGGATTCCATTCTGAGCGTCTATAAAAGAACAAGGCACACCTACTCCCATGGACACCCAGCCCTGGACCCCCTTCTCTCTGGGAAGTCTACCTCTACCTGTGTCCCTCTCTTACATAAAACTTGCTTTCTATACCTGCGCTTCTTAGGTGTTTGATCTTCAATACTGGGGAAGCAGAACCCGATCCGATCTGCAAGACCATTGTCAACAACATCAACACTCCAATAAGTCAATAATTTTAACATATGATAACTGAAATACCCACGGGGTTGATTTTGTGAAACTTACCAAGCTACTTTGAGAATTCCTGCGGAGGAGCAAAGGATCAGGGATAACTAAGACTCTCCTGAGGAGCGTGGGACATTTAGACGCACTGAAGGCATATGGGACATGAGGAAGCATTCTCCATGCCATGCTGTAATTGTGGTGGTGGTCACCTTGGGGAAACTCTCCCCTAAGAGAACTGCTTTCTAGCTGCCATTGTCCCCAGCACATGAAGAGGGTTGATAAACTCCCATCTGATGCACAAATCAAGCTTATTCCTTTTCTTCAAAGGTGCAAATACAACTTTCCATGTTTGGCTCCCGTGGCCTATAGAGATGTGATCTGGCATGTCCTGGTCTAGCCAGTTCTCCACCATGAGCCAGGGACTGCTCAGGGCCCTCATGTCTCCTGGTAGCTCTGTGTCAGGGCAGTGTGCCCTTCCCAGGTGCCAGATTCCAGGTAGAGTCTGACCCTATCTGCCAGGAGGACCCACTTGAATCAGCCCCAACCAATTTTCAATTCTTGGTGGTTTTTAAAAAATTAGTTCATGTATTCATGCATGGATAATACTTATTACCAGAGTAAAACAAGAATTCAACAAAGAATCTATTCCTATCTTTTCCCATCTTTCATTTCATTGATGTTGGTACCAAGTACTATTTTTTTTTTTTTTTTTTTTCAGGTGCTGGCGATTGAACTGAGGGCCTCGTGTGTACTAGGCAAGTGTTCCACCCCTGGGCTGATCTTCAGCTTGTGCTTTCTGTTTGCTTGTTTTTGAGACAGGGTCTTGCTGTGTTTCCAAGGCTGGTCTGGAATTTATGGACTCAAGGAACCCCCCACCTCAGCCTTAGCTGAGACTACAAGTGCACACCACCAAACCCATTTACTACTGAGTATTCAGATAAACAAGGATATGGGAATAAGAGGAAATTTGTTATAATAATTCATTCAATTCTTTGAACTCCTTCCAATTTCATGCCAAAAAAATCACACAGGAGTGTATCATCAAAGTGTTGAAGTTTAAAACACACACACACAAAAATTTCCTGGGACTCTAATACTTGGAGTATTAAAATATTTCTTTAGAACTGAATTGAGACCACAATGATTAGTAGTATATATTTATCAAAATGATGTAAGATTTCATGTATTATATATTTTGATAAGCAATTATCAAACTTTTCTATGTTTATAGAGAAATTAAGCAATGCATTTTAAAAATGTTACTTTCAACAATTAGCCTTCAAAAAAATTAAAGCAGGGGCCCTGTGATCACAGGAAGATTTTTAGTTTTTTGTTTCAATTACTATTATATTATTTATTTATTTTGGTACCAGGGATTGAACCCAGGGGTGCTTTACCACTGAGCTCATCCCCAGCCCATTTTTATTTTTTGTTTAGAGACAGGGTCTTGCTAAGTTGTTTAGGGCCTCTCTAAGTTGCTGAGGCTGGCTTTGAACTTGCAATCTTCCAGCCTCAGCCTCCAGAGCTGCTGGGATCACAGGCATGCACCACCAGGCCGGGTTCATTTTAATTATTATATATATTCTTTATTAAAAAGTTTGCTGGATGATGAATAATTTAAATATTTTATAATAGGAGAAAATCATGGAGAAAATGAAATAGAATAGGGGTACTAGAGGCTGAAGCTCAGAACTGGAGACCAGGATCTGGGAGATAAGGCAGGGGGCAAAGGAGCTCAAGTGAGGCCCTTGGGGTCCCAGAATCTCCCCTCTCCTTATCAAGGACCCTGCTTCCTTCTCAAGGACCCCAGGTCTCAGTTTATCCTCCATATGCTTCTTTTTTTTTTTTTTAATGTTCTTTGTACACAGACATTGTTGCCTTTTGTTATTATTCCACGTTATTTTGTCACTATTTTCATATTCTTCCATTATCCCTTCCAAATGCTGAGGGCATTTATCTATCTCAAGAATCACTTTGATCCCTAACTCTGATTTGGGGCAGCTTCCCCTCTGAGAGAGATGTTTACACCTACCTACCTAGGACCAAAATGCTGAGATGCAGATGTTCTTAGAGTCCAGGGTCATATGCCTCCTGGTCAGGTCTCCTCCAAACTGCTCAAGCCAGGCAACTGAACAGGAACACAAAGCACCCAAAATTCCTCACAGCCCAGAGTTTCCAAACTGGGCTCTCAGAACTTAAAGAGGAAAATTCCAAGGTCAACCTCCTTATTCCATCTTCTAGTGTTATAACAAAATGCCTGAGACTTGGTCATTATAGAGAGAACACACTTATTTTGGCTCATGGTTCTGCAGACTAGAAGGGCACTGGCATCCACTGGGTTTCTGGTGAGGACCATGTGCTGCTCTGGGCCTGATGGAAAAGTGAAGGGGAGGTGGACCCGTGTGGAAGAACCAGGCTCACTTTATTTATAACCTACTATCATGAAAACTAATTCAGTCTGTGAGAAAGATATTAATCCCTCTTAAAAGCCCCATGTCCCAACATTGCTACCCTGGCAACCAGATTTCAACACCAAACCAACACCCCCCTTCTCAGAACCAGAAGTACCTGCCTTTGTTTAGAAGGTCACAATGAAATGGAAAAATTAGAACACTTGGAAAGAGAAACCAGCCTGAGTGTCTCCCACTATCTATTCCCTATCAAGAATCAGAACCAATTAAATAAGGAAGATTTTCTAATAATAAACTCAGTGTCATCCGTGCAACTTTAGCAAAACATAATCTGTCACTAAATTATTGCCTTTAATTTGAGTTTTGTTGATTTTATCATTGAATATTTGTTTTGGCTTTTATATAGTCACAAGCATATGCTATATGTCTGCACTTAGTATAAAAATAATTTACATTCACATAGGGGGGTCCATTATATATATATTTTTTTCTTTGAAGGGAGTCTGACTTTTGCCCTGAGAAACACTGCCTCTGTGTATTGTAATTGTTCAGACTCAAGGAATGACAGACCCTACTCAGACATGCCATGTAACTGCCACCCAGAGAGAGGGACTGGGGACTGTCACCGGAAATGGTCCAGGAACTTGTAGGTTGAGTGTGGTAGGGTTGCTCCAGGAATATGTAAGGGGGTAACTGCAACATCACCACTAAGGTACTCGGGACTCTCAGTTGCTAGTAGCAAGTGTCCCAAATCAGATTGGCTCAGGCCCACGGGATCTTTCCTGGTTTGGGGAGGACCCAGGTTGACTGGAATCTCCAGGATATCTTCCAGGCCCTCACAATAGGCTCTGCTACCTTGTACATCTTAGCTTCGTTATGGCCCATTGTAGGAGAGATTTCCTAACTGGGGGTTGGGGGTGCACCCCAATTAAACATCTTCCCAACTTGGAAACATCAATGGTTTATTTCGGCTACAGTCTGTGTAGCAGAGGATGTAGGGTGGGCTGTGTCCAGGGAATGGCCAGGGCCTGGATCCTGTGACACCCTAAGGCCAGTGAAAAGGGACTGGTACTTCTAAAAGTGGGTGTAGGAACCATGCTGGCTGAGGGACTCACCCCATGATTCTCCACCCACAAGCTGGACAGTGATTTCATATGCTCCAGTCCTCCAACAATACCAACTCCTGGCCTACAGAGGTGGTACTCTGTGGAAGTGTTGAAGAGCCAAGTATTCTTGCACTTGTTAAAATGGTATATGCTGTAGAGGTGACCATGGAGCCAAAGTGAACACAGCCCTCCCCAGCGACATCATTCTTGCAATCCCACAGGAAGGATTCCAAGAGAGTCACACAGAGTAACAGGCAGCAATTTATGAGAGAATGTGAGGTAGGGAGAGAAGCCCACAGTACAGGTATTGAGTCGATCATCTCCAGAGACAATGGCATAACTCTGACACAGTCTGGGTTTTTAAAGGAATTTCAGTCCTTATATTCTTGCCTTAGTTTCTCATACCCCCGTAAGTAGTTCATTACCCTTTGCATAACTCTCTCAATTTTATTTGTGAGGGTCATAATGATCTGGTCACAAGGGGTGGCTGTGACATGTTTTTAGTGATGACCTGGTCACAAGGGTAGGGTTGTGACTGCCTGGTCACAAGATAGTTGCGACATGGTCTTGAAGCAATAGATCCTTTAAGTGGTTATGATTAACTATGACTTGGAGAGGTTTGACATACCAGCTTTCATTTTCCTGATGCTTGACTGCTTCGACTATTATCCCTAGTCCTGTGACTTATAGACTCTCTTTGATGTATGTCATATGTTCTCCCTGTAAGTTACGGCCCTACCTACCCGCTCATGCCTGACTATCCACCTAATGGTAAGGAAGACTTAATTCAAGACTAATGCAATAAGAGTAAAAAGGGAATAAACACCCATACATTGCTGGTGGAACTGCAAATTTGTACAACCCCTCTGGAAAGCAGTACGGAGATTTCTCAAAAAACTAGGAATGGAACCATCATTTGATCCAGTTACCCCACTCCTCCGCATATACCCAAAGGAGTTAAAATCAGCATACTATAGTAACATGACCACATCAATGTTTATAGCAGCTCAATTCACAATAGCTAACCAACCTAGGTGCCCTTCAATAGATGAATGGATAAAGAAATTGTATCTATACACAAAGGAATATTACTCAGTTATAAAGAATGACTTTAAGATCCTTGCCAGTAAATGGATGGATCTGGAGAGTATCAAACTAAGTGAAATAAGCCAAACCCCAAAACCCAAGGGACCATCGTACCCACCCACAAGAATGGGATCCTAATTAGACTAAGATATATTCCATGCTTGTCTATCAAAATGAATTCTACTGTCATGTGTAACTAAGAAGAATGAATAAAATAAAAAAGAATTCTATAAAAATGATAAAATATGCCGAGAGAAATTTAAAAAGACCCAAATCAATAGAAGAAATAAAATGTTTATTAGCTCAATTAAAAAAAAAAAAAGAGTATAGCAATCAGGGAGCGAGATGGAGCTCAACTCCAAATACAACAAAGACAAGTGGGGATTTATAGGAGATGGGAATATGCCATCCAACAATATGCCTTTATTGGCATAAGGGTTATTTTGAGCTTATTATTTTGAGAAACTGCAGACACAAGAGAAGCTCTGAAAACAGAGTAGGAGTTACTCTTTTGTAGGGGAAATTTACATTGTAAAGGAAATCTCCATTCGTAAGGGTGTCTTCCTCTCTGTACCAGAGGAAGAAGTATGACTAAATCCCTAGAGACTCTTCTAGATGGAGCATAGTTTATGCAAATATTTTACACTGCAAGAGGAAACTTGCCCTTGTCCAGGGGACTATCCCTGTTCACTTCCCCCTAACTCTTCTCTTTGCTTCAACAGATGATGGGATTTAAGTCTGAATCCAAAGCCACCCCCTAGAGATGTATTCATTTCTCTGGATATCTCCTGTGTATACATGAGGTATACATGTTATTGAACTTCCCTATGTTTACTTCTTGTTAATCTGTCATTTTTGTAGGGGTCTCAGCTAAGCACTTGGAAAATATACATAGAAACTTCGTTTCCCTTCCCTGCACAGCCAAGGAGCAGAGTGAGAGGGTCAGTGAATGGAAAAGAGATGATATCCAGAGTAGAGGAATTTTTGCTAAAGACAGGCTATAAGGACTGTCATCCCCAAAGGGGGGTGAGGGCAAGGTTAAGAGAACAATTCTATAAAATGGGTCCACTATGCTTTCTTTTCCAAGAAGCAATTTACCTGCAGCCCTATCTAGCCTCAGTGGACAGGATATGTCACGTTCCTCAGCAAACTCCCTGCAGGAGAAATACAGGCTCAAAATAATGTTGATAAGAGAAAACCAAGTTCCCTGAAGGAGGAGACTTTTGTGACCAGATCCTGAAACTGTGGGAGATAAGGATAGTCCCTCTTAACCATAAAATTCATAAGAAGATATAGTTAAGAATCCAATTAGAACGAGTCAGCATGGGCCAAGGTGACCTAGAGTTGCCATGACAGTAGGTACTTGAAAGTCTGATGTTACTCTGCTGTCAGTCAAAAGGCAAGAGGTGGACCTGGGTGGAACTCTCTGGAAACTTTTCTAAGATCCTCAATAAAATAGGAGTGCAGGAAAGGCACATTGTCCCTCTCCTCTCTGAGAGGACCCACCCTCTCCCTTGAGAGTGTCTCTTTTTCCCTTTTCCTGTCTCTTCAATAAACTCATTCCTGTTACTTTGAGTGACATGTCTGAAATCTTTCTGACTTGATTGCAAGAATCAGGGGTTGAAGAGGGGTTTTTCATGCTGCCTGAGTTTCTTGGTAGGCCCCAGCTCTGTAACAATCCAACAAAGCCTACTTGCCTGCCACACAGAATGCCAATCACTGAAGCCACTAGTTTTGCAGAAGAAAAGAATTTATTCATGAGGCAGCCAACCATAAGGAAGTGGGAACCCTAACTCTCAGGTCTGCATCCCTGAGGAAAGTGTTGAGGGGTAGGTTCAGCTAAGAAGCAGGGTGGTCTGAGGCAAGGGCAGCTGACTGGAGGTAGTGTATACATGATCCAACGTCATGGCTTCTCATAGGACGCGTGTCAGAGAATGGTGACCCGAGAGTGGAGTTTTCATCCCTCTGGTGTCAAAAGGTCACCCATAGTCACATATGAATGAAGACAGGTAGAAAGGAGACAAAAGATAAGGAAAAAGAGACTGTAGCTGTAAATCTAAAACCCCACAATCATACTTATTCCCCAAACCTGTTTTTTTCCTCCAGGCCTGTCACTCTTGAATTTATGAGAAATCCATAAATCTTAGAGTTACTGTAAATTCACTCATCCATGAAAACGGCCTCATTTTTATTCGGGCTTAAGTGCGTTGTTAGCCTACACAATGTATTTTCAGATCACATAAAGCAAAGCGGGATGTATTTTAAGAAACTTGAGATGTAGGCACATTCCAAATGTTATTGAATCGAAGAGACAATGTCAATCTTGTGAGAAATAGAAAGTTCGGTGGCCCATTCTCAAAATGTAGTATTTAGCCTTAATTGGGATGTAAGATCCAAGTGTAGCCATTTTAACTATAGCCCTTCCCTTTGCCCGCCCCAATTTTAAAATTAGCCAATCGCATAGATTGTAACCCCGAGTTCTTCCTATCAGGACAAGAGATAACACTGCATTAGGGATAAAAGTAGGTGGACCACCTGCCCAGGTGTGCTTGCTTGGTGGATTTTCTTTGGTAGCATGCCCTTCTGCAGAAGTAGTTCACCTTGCCAATCTACTTCCAATCATGTGTTTGAGTCCCTGTTTTCTAACAACCTGAAGATCCTGGAAGACCCGACCACCATAAACACCCTGTGATCCATGATCAAAGAACAGACTGCTCCAGGTTGACATCATTCCCACATACCTTCCCATACCCACCCCTCACCAAATTCCCTGTAAAAGAAGAGTCTGAAGTCCCAGGAGCACTTTCTCACTCAAGATACCCACATTCTGCTCTGGGAACCCTGTCCTTACATGTCACTTTCTATTAAAGCTCTTTCTCTTTGCTAAAACCTGATATGTCCTTAAATTCTTTTCTGCAACACATCAAGAGCCTGGCAAGTCTGTGTGTTAGATAGATAGTTTAGTCATGGCAGGTAGAAAAAGGACAAGGAAGGGAAGTCATTTATAGGAGGGACACTAGACAATTACATCAAAGAGAGTTCATTTTCACAGGACTGGGGATATAGGAAAACTTATCATTGGGAAAATGAGGACTGATGTGTTAAACAACCCCCAGCCATGGCTGATTGGGACCACCCCTGGGGAAACTCTGAAAACCTTATCTCGCACAACCTGGTCATCATGACCCTCCCCTTGTGGCTAAGCCATCATAACACTCACAAAGGGCAATAAACCGCTCCAGGTGTGTGCAAAAACTGGGGCAAGAACAAAGAACCCCAAATTTCTTAAAAAGCCCGGACTCTGTAAGAGCCATATAGATGGACTGTTGTGCCCAAAGGCTTGAGACCCCACAAGGACCACCAGAGACCACGATCAATGCAAGCAGCAAAGAGTCATTTATTAGCGAGTTCGAACTCGGTCCTCTGCGTCCTTAATCAACGACGCTAGGAGAGAGGCCCCGAGCCCTCGTCAGCAGGGTTTTTATAAGGAAAAGCAAGCAGTTTTACAGTGTTCTTCTAATTGGCTAACATTCGAACAGCTAAACCTCCCCTGGTTGGGTCCGGTCAATCTATTTGATTTTCATTGGGTCCGGCCAGAACTGGACGGTCCTAGAGGAAGAAGGGGGGAGGGAACAGGTGAACTATTCAGGAGCTGAGTCGGGGCTAGGCCCTGCTCTCGTCCTTGACAGATAAGGTCTCCAGGCAACTGCACATTCCTCGGACAAATATCTCTTAACAACCTTGGTAAGCACAGGGGCCCAGCAGTCCTGTTTGTCCTTGAGACAGTTAGCAGCACAGATACCACCCTGCTCTCAACAGGACCACCATGAGTCCTTATCATGCTCACTCTCAAATAAACTTTTGCATATAACTATGAGCAACTCTTCTGAAATTCTTCCTGCAGGGTGGCAAGAACCAGTCTGTTTATTCCTATGGTCGCTGTGGTATTCTCGTGGTCCCTTCAGCTCTGTGGGTCTCCTCTGCAACATGAGTAGAGGTCCCCTCTGCCTCTGGAGAAACCCCCTTACAGTGACAATTGGGTATGTGCACTGTCCCAGGTGAGAGTCAGTGGCTTCAACTGGTTTGAGACAGACAAAAACCGTTTCTAAGTTCCTAAAAAACAACACAGGCAGCAGTACGTCAGAGGCGTTATCCATAGCAAAGCTAACATGAGTACAGGGCTTAGCTACATGACTCTGAAACTGGTAATAAAAGCAAGTAACAAAAGCAAGTAAAAGCCCAGCACAGTGGCACACAACTGTAATCCCAGCAACTCAGACGGCTGAGGCAGGAGGATCACAAGTTCAAAGCCAGCCTCCACAATTTAGCGAGGCTGTAAGCAACTCAGTGAGACCCTGTCTCTAAATAAAAAATAAAACGGGTTGGGGATGTGGTTCAATGGTTAAGCACCCTTGGGTTCAATTTCCAGTACCAAAACAAAAGCTATTCAGGTTTCAAAGGTAGAGGATCCTCTGACTTGGGATTCTTGATAAGGCAGGCTATGCAGGACTGGCAGAGACAGGATGAGCACAGAAGGTCAAGATTGAGGCCAAGAAGAGAGCTCAGAGGAGCCTGACCAAAGTTTGGTCCAGGAGAGAATCTGCCAGAAAACTTTCCTAAGTGGGGGTGGGGGTGGGGGGACAAGGACCAGGAGAGAGGGGCTTTGGCCTCCACTTTCAGAGCACTAACTAGCTGGTGATTACTACATCCCTGTAAGAGTCTCAAGGCTGCCCGAGGCTGTGGGGACAACCTCCAAAATTATGATGAATCTGAAACTGCTTTAAACCAACTTGCCAGTACTGGCTAACACGGTGAAGGGGTGGTTTGCAGCTCTAGAGAAACATAACCTGGTATTAACATACAATTTGGTACTATTGACATGCTGTTGACTACTGATCAGACTAATACTAGATATTGACTTATGGACAATTCATAAGTTACCAATGATTTCCATAAGTGGTTTTGGATTCTTTGCCCTGCGGGCTGTAACCGATCCTGGACCTAATTTAGCAATCTTATCACTGCCGTCTTTCACTGGCAGCACACACGGGTTTCATTTCAAACCATTTTATTGCTTAGGCAACAGGACTTGAGCAATGTTTTTCAACCAGTTTATGCAAATACTCAAACAAGTGCCAATAATTGTCACTCCCAGGATGATCTGAGCATCCACCTGCAGAAGAGTTAAAATACTGTCAACCTGAGGGGATGGGGTGGGGAGTTTTCCGGGGGCCCCACAGGTACCAATCTCAGGACAGGTGGTGGGAGCAGCCTATTTGCATAGCTCACACTTCCTTGGTTTAGGAACTTATTGATTCAAATATGCAAAAAAGCCTGAGGCAGGGACTGAGTAGGTGTGAACGACAGCCTGATGGCTCTGCTTCGCATCAATTAGCATTTCAAAAAGTGTCAAGTTGCTGGAAGACCTTTTTTTAATTGCTGCTAATCAGAGGTTCTAGAGGGAGCAAAGAGCTATCTGTGGGTGCAAATCCAGTGCAAGAGAAAGGTGTCCAAAAAGGGAATGAAGAGAGGGTGTGAGAAATAGAGGGCAGGGCGGAGCTTCAGTCATTAGTAGAAAAAAGGCACTTACATCAGGGGATTTCAGAATCCTGGAAGCTTGGCTCTCTGCACATGGTACTGAACTTTCCATTCACAGTGGAATGGCAGCCCCAGGGTTGGCCACTTGCTTTTAACATCTGTGTGGGTAATGCAGAGACAACTCCAGACACTAAGAAAAAAGCTGCCTTTCTGTTCCTCTACTGTCACTTGATTGAATTCTTTTAAAGGAAATAGAGCCCATCGGTGTAAAATCACTCCCTTTTCATTATCGAGGTTATGTTCCCTTTGAGTAGCTGAGGGTAGGAAACTGGCAGGAGGCTGGAGAGCTGGTATGACTTAGCCAGTGTGGAAATAAACAGAACACTCCAGCGCGAACAGGCAGAGGCCATGCATTTGCAGCTCCAGCCAGGGAGTCGTCCAGAGCCACCATGACTTGTATTGGCAGAGGCTCATGGGCAGGCGGGGGAGTGGAGATGCTCTGCGTGGAAAGGGAGGGTTTCGGGTGTTTTCTGATTGGAAACTGTTGGCATGGGGAAGCTGACTAGAAGGGGAGAGCATTCTGAATGATGGGTTTGGGGTGCAAATTTGGCTTTCTCTGGTTGGTTCTGATTTGAGGGGGCAGGAATAAAAAATCAGGAAGCTGCAACCACTGCCAAGTGCTGCTCCTTCTGGCTGTTTGTTATGAAGGGTGTGGTTTGGCTTTCTGGGCTGGTTGCTAGGGAGATTGTGGGTCAGAATTTCATTGTCATCTGTGGTTCTGGCCATTGTCTATTTGTATATTCAGCCTCTCACTAGGGTTGTTTTTATCACAACGACTAAAATCAAACAGAGGAAACGACTCATCATGGGGTGCAGTGAGTTCCTGCAAATCTAGAACACAAATGGCAACCAGTTTGGAAACACTGGCCATTAGACTTAAATGGCGCTAGGGGTATATTTGTCTTCTCATCCCATTGCCACCAGGAAAGCGGCTCCTTGGGCCAGCTGCGAGTGGTAATTAGATAGGAGAGGTAGCTGTGCAGTGGTCCACAGGATTGGGGATGCTTGGTGACCTCAACACCTCTTTAGGACTTCCTAGTCAGTAGGCCTCTGGATGCTTCATTTGTGGACATTCGGAGCAGATACACAAGCTGTAATCAGAGCCAGGAAAGGGCAAGATGCTTGTGTGGTGGGTCAGGGACAAAGGGATGGTCCAGTGACCTGGCCAAGAAACCCCTGGACCCTAGAAGACTGGAGAGACAGATCCGAGGTAAAATCCAGTGATGAAAGACAGATCAATCAACAGAAGAAATGATGCAAAGAGAGCTAGAAAACCAGAATGACTTGCTGTCACCACAGTTCACTGAGCTGGAATGGAAGCTGTTTTGGATTTTGGCTCAGGCGGCTCAGAGCAGCACAACAGTGCAGGGGCAGAAAGGGGAAAGGGGAGATCCCTCCCCCGACCAGGCAGAAGGGTTGTGGCTGACAATCCTCTAACAGAGGCCGGTTAACAAGACAAAGCATAACAAATTTATGGGATCAAAAGTTTTATAGGACACAGAAGTCTTCTGAATGAAGACCCAAAGATCCCAGGGGAGCTCCCCATTTTAGTGCTTAGATAGGAAGCAGTGTGGACCACCAGGTAGAAATGTGAAGGGTGAAAGCGGTGTGAGCTCGTGGTAACAGACGGAGCGGGACCAGCAAGGTCCATCTGCTCAGATTCTTCTTGTGTCTCAGTGGCAGTCCCCCCCCCCACCCCCCCCCCCCCCCCGGGCACAGAGCAAGACCTCTCTGAAATGAGCATCTTATTACCTTTATTCAGACAAACATAGGTCAGAGAGTTTCTTTATAGCCAGAAAGAAAGAAAAGGGAAGATGTTAGAGTAATAGTTTTAGGATTTATGTCTATGTCTAGCTCTGGGGAAAAGAAGTTCCAGTTTGACCTGCCTTGGGGAAGAGGATTTCTGGTTTCTATGACTCACTTTCTGGGGTGAACGAGGGGCAAGGGAAGGAGGGGGGGGAAATTAGGGAGACTTTGGTTCTGTGGCTGCTTTCAAGGCCTGACAATGACAATCTCCTTTAAGTCAACGTTTTCTGTATGCTTCAGTGTCATTTCCTAAGCCCCAACAGTAGTGAACGGAAGATGTGCCCTCAGCAGCAGCTGACCCAGAGGTTCAGACCCAAGAGGAACTTGAGTCCTTTCTTACTCTTCTCCAGAGAAACCCTATTGCTTACAGGGTGGTCAAGGTTGGCTTGTTTGGCAGAAATGTGTTTCTTGTTTGCCTCTCTTCTTCCTTCTCCAGGGCCTTCGGAGCTGGGCTCTCAGGCTAGAGAAGAACCGTGAGGTCATAGGAGGCACTTGCCGGAAACCCGGCTTTGGAGGGCATCTGTCTGTCCTTCAGCTGAAGGAAACCTGGCCTTGGAGGCGAAGTGAAAAAACTTGAGGCTGAGTCAGGGTGTCGGATGACCCTGGCTAAAGCGCTTAAACTCTCACTGTTTATTTTAGGACCTTCCAAAATTAGGAATGCTGCCCACATCTGTGCTGGGTCACACTCTCATTCTTTTTATTGCAATGAGATAAGGAGCTCAGGACTCCAAAAAGCCAACAGTGGAAAAAAGGTTTCATTCGCTTCCTTCTGAAGGCAAGTCCTATTAAATCCACGTTATCTGGCTGCTCCTTCCTCTACCTGAAAATGGAATTTCACACGTGATCAAAAGTCCCAGAGCTGCCTCAGTTTACTTCTCTTTGGGGACAAAAAGCAGAGAGGGCTATGACTAAGGCTGGAATTCTGCCACCTTTCCTCAGGGCAAGGGTTCATCCTGACTTACTTCTATCTCTTTCTTCAGGGCAGAAGTTCAGGGTTAAAGGTAACACATGACAATGTTCTTACCTTATAGGGGAAGAGCGAGACTTTTCAATAATCTTGACTAGAAACATTTTTCAACAAGCAAGCATAATTTCTGAACTAAGAGGGGAAGTTAACTGGAAATTCATAAAGTTGCATATGCTTTTCCTTGTTGCAGATACACAATTTCTATTCTGGAAAGAATATCAATCCATGTACACATCACTTAAGAAAAAGCACAAGTTCAAGGCCAGCCTGGGCAACTTGGCAAGACCCAGTCTCCAAAGTGGGGAAAAATACTAGTGATTTAGCTGAGGTAGAGTTTTTACCCAGCTTGCACAACCCTAACACCCTCTGGGTTCAATCCTGGTATTACCAAAAAGAAAGAGACAATGTTCTATCCATCCCACCTTCTGTCAATGAGAAGGCAAATAGTGCCATATTGTTTTTTGAGGCTATTGTGAATGGGGTAGTTTCCCTAATTTCTCTTGCAATGGATACATCACTTATGTACAGGAATACATTTGATTTGTGGGTGTTAATTTTATATCCTGCTACTTTGCTGAATTGATTTATGAGTTCTAGAAACGTTCTGGTGAAAATTTTTGGATCTTCTAAATATAGAATCATGTCATCGGCAAATAGTGATAGTTTAAGTTCTTCTGTTCCTATTTGTTTCCCTTTAATTTCTTTTGTCTGTCTGATTGCTCAGATTAGAGTTTCAAGGATGATGTCGAATAGAAGTGGTGAAAGAGGTCATCCCTGTCTTGCTCCAGTTTTTAGAGGGAATGCTTTCAGTTTTTCTCTGTTTAGAATGATGTTGGCCTTGGGCTTAGCATAGATAGCTTTAACAATGTTGAGGTCTATTCCTACCATCCCTAGTTTTTCTAGTGTTTTAAACATGAAGAGGTGTTGTATTTTTTCAAATGCTTAGACCTCTACAATGAAAACTACAGAACACTAAAGAAAGAAATTAAAGAAGACCTTAGAAGATGGAAAGATCTCCCTTGTTCTTGGATAGGCAGAATTAATATTGTCAAAATGGCTACACTACCAAAAAGTCTTATATAGATTTAATGCAATTCCTATTAAAATTCCAAGGACATTCTTCATGGAACTTGAAAAAGCAATCATGAAATTCATTTGCAAAAATAAGAGACTCAAAATAGCCAAGGTAGTCCTTAGTAAGAAGAGTGAAGCAGGAGGCATCACAATACCAGACCTTAAATTATACTACAGAGCCATAGTAACAAAAACAGCATGGTATTGGCACCAAAATAGATGTGTAGATCAGTGGTACAGAATAGAAGACATAGAGACAAACCCACATAAATATGGTTATCTCATACTAGACAAAGGTGCCAAAAACATACATTGGAGAAAAGATAGCCCATTCAACAAACAGTGCTGGGAAAACTGGAAACCCATATGTAGCAGAATAGAATTGAACCCCTATCTCTCACCCTGCACAAAAATCAACTCAAAGTGAATCAAGGACTTAGGCACCCTGTGCCTAAGAGAAGAAAAAGCAGGCCCAAATCTTCATCATGTTGACTTAGGACCTGATTTCCTTAACAGGACTCCTAAAGCAGCAAGAAGTAAAATAAAAACATTTTTTTTTTCTTGCAAACAGAGTATGTGTGTTGATCAAGAAAAGACAAGCTGCTGTTGAGATTTGGGGGTGAGAGGGAAAAGGCCAGGAATAAAACACCCAAACTTCTATCTTACCAAAAACGGTGCTTTGATCTTACAGAAATGAGAAGAAGCTCGGCAAAGAGGGGAACGTGGCCCACAGAGTTGCTGTGGGATGCAGTCTGCAGGACACAAAATGTGGCATTCCCCCCATGTCACCCTCCCTGCCTGGGAGTCAACACATCCCCTCACAGCGGACCCCACTGGCCACATCCAGCCAGAGAGCTTGAAGGACTTGCTCAGGCTCAGACCCAGAGACTGTGTCTACCGTTCATCTCAGTTTGCATCACAGATGATTATTTCCAGAAACCCATCTGTAAAAGGGTTCTGGAGATAGCAGCGTGCAAAGTTGTCCCCATTTCCCAGAAGCATTATTGTGGCCGTGCAAGAACCCTGCAGGACAATGTGGGCCACTTTGTAGCCATGACTTGAGTGAGGGTTCTGTGGGTGTGGGCACTAGATGGTGCTGAGTGGAGGGCAGCAGAAGTGACCATGAATGGGTTACCAATACCAGAATCTGTTGGATTTTGGGTTTTGGGGTTTTATACTGGAGACTGAGCCCAGAGGTACTTTGCCATTGCACTACATCCCCAGTTCTTTTTATTTTTAATCTTGAGATGGGCTCTTGCTAAGTTGCCATGATTGTCTTTGAACTTGAGATCCTCCTGCCTCAGCCTTGTCAGGCCAGGACTCACCCCTCAACAAGTTCAATATGATGAAATTCCCGCAGGGATGAACATGGGGTTCTGCATGCAAGTTGAAGTACAGCAGAGTTCCTAGGGAAGTGAATCAGAACTTCAACGTCTCCCCTACACATTACTAAGATTCCTAAAGTGCAAGAAGTGACATTGAAAAAAAAAATGTTTTTTCTTGCAAACAGAGTATGTGTGTTGAAAGTCCCAGTGGGTTTATGTAAAATCTTAGAGCTGAGAAAAATAAATAAATGGTCTAGCTCCACCAGTCGCAGGGAAAGGGTGACCTAATGAACACCTGAAGTTCATTGCTTGCCCACCTCTCGTGCCTCCTTGTACTGGCTGTGAAAATGTGTATAAGCTGTCTAATCTGGTTCTTCATTTGAATGTGGGAAAGAAAGTCAATGCCTGCTCCCTTTCAGTAAATGTTAGGGGGTTCCTATATACTGTGTTTAGGACTTTGGGGGACTCTTCATGTAAATGAACTGCTATAATTTGGATCTTGAATATTCCCCGAATGCCTGTATATTGAAGGCTTGGTGCCTAACCAATGGTACTATTGGGACATGGTGGAACATTTTGGAGGTAGGGCCTCATGGAAGTAAGTTGGTCATTGAGAACATGCCTTTGGCGGGGGGTATTGAGACCCTCTTCCACTCTCTTTGCCCCCTGAGCACTATGAGGTGAGCAGATGTTCCACTGTGTGCTCCCATCATGATACACTGCCTCACCTCTGGTCCAAAGGCAATGGAGCCAAGTGACCATGGACTGAAACCTCTGAAACTGAACCAAAATAATATTTTTCCTCCTTGTAAGTTGATTATCTCAGGTATTTTGTCACAGCGATGAAAAGCTAACACTAAGGCATAAATAATGTGTTTAAAAATACATATTCTATATTCTATCTATATTTATTTATATAAATAAATGTAAACACATGCACATGCACAATTTTGTAGGATGAAATGACCAAGGGTCTATCTCTGAAAAAAAGTCCATTTGAAAAATTCTGGAGGTTTTAGTGGATTTAGTGCAAGTCCAAAAGGAACTAGGATGTAACAAGGCTGCTAAAAAAAACTAATGACCCTCCAGGCTCCACTAGAAGTTATCTAGAAAGGAAATGATCTCAATGTTTTCTGGGTTAATCAGATCACATTTAGACCATTGCTCCCAGTTGCAAATTACAGTGGGCGTCACCAAGCTGACATCCGGGTTGGGGGAGAATCTAGGATCTTAGTCTATTAGGAAAGTTTGAGGCAATGGGAGTATTTATCATTTGGAAATGATAAATATTATTATCTCAAATATTACAACTCCATAAGATAAGGCATTTGTTTTATTGATAAGAAAAACTAAAGCTCAGAGAGGTGATTTAACAGAACCACAGTCATGCATCGACTAATTAATGAGCCAAGATTTGAATCTAGTTCTCACCCTAAACGTGTTCATTTTATTAGATCATGATGTGAACCTTAGTTAACTTTACCCCATCATTTCCATCATCTCCACCTGTTCACTCTACCTTTACCTGGTTGATCAGAACTAAATCTAAGGTAGCAAGTCTCCTCATGACTTATCTACTTCTGGCCAAAGTTGTTTAGTTCTTTTTTTGTTTTGTTTTGTTTTGTTTTTGAAAGAAATCAGAGGGCTGCTAGAAAGAAAAATGCAAACAAAGCCTTAGAAGTTAAAAAAAATTATATACTCCTGCAAAGAGATTACCTTAAACAGAAGGCACCATATAATCCTTAAAAACTCAAATGAAAGGAGAACCAGATTACCAATGATCTCTACAGAATGAAATGAATACAAACTCTGTCCTCTCTCTCTGCATGGTTACCATTCAGGTGCTGTGGCTGATCGTTTGGGGCTTATGCTTCTGAAAGGAGGAGATGTCAGGACCTATGCCAAGGTTAAGGAGCCCCCAGGGACCAATTTTCAAGGGAAACGTTTAGGTCCTCGTGGGATATAAGTGCAAAAGTTCTTTGTGATCACACAGTCTGCTTCCTTCTTATTTTACAGGTGAAGAAACTGAGGCCTGAGGATGTAGAGTGAGCCTCCAGGGCCCAGAGTAAGTGGGTATCAGAATCCGGGACTAGGATGGTGGCTGCCACACCAGAGCAGTGAGAGCCGTACTAAAGCTGTGGAGTCCAGGTCCCGTCCTGCATTAGTGAACACAAATAAACACATTCGAGGCTCCACAGAATAATCTGCTATGCCTACATGATCAAACAATTGTTTTTTAATTTTTAATTTTATTTATTTGTTTTCCTGTGGTGCTGAGGGTGGAACACCAGTGCCTCACATGTGCCAGGCAAGGGCTTTGCCACTGAGCCACAACCCCAGCTCCACAATTGCTTTTTTTAATCTGCATTTTTATTTGCCAGTTTTCTTATGATTCTATCTGCCTTTGTGTTTGCATTTATACTAGCTTTTCTAATATATAATTGACATATATATTTTCTAATATATAATTGACATACAGTTTACTCAAAGTGTACATTTCAGTAATTATTCATATATTCACAGAGTTGTGCAGCCATGACCACAATCAATTTTGAACATTTTCATCGTCCCAAATTCCATACCCATTTAGCAGTCACTCTCCATTTCCCCCAACCTCTTTAGCCCTAGACATTCACTAATTTATTTTCTGTCTCTATGAATTTTCCTACTATGGTCATTTCTTTTTTTTTTTTTTTTTTTTTTTTTGGTCTGGTTCTGGAGATTTAACCCAGGGGTACTTAACCACTGAGCCACATCCCCAGTCTTTTTTATTTTTTATTTTGAAGATGGGGTCTGGCTAAGTCACTCAGGGCCTTGCTAATTTGCTAACGCTAGCCTCAAATTTGTGATCCTCCTGCCTCAGCCTCCCAAGTCACTGGGATATTATAGGCATGCGCCACCAAGCTGGTTGACTATTTCATATTAATGGAATCATATAAAATGTTATTTTTGTGACTGACTTCTTTCACTTAGCGTAACACTTTCATGGTTCACCAATGTTGTAGCATGACTCAGTATTTCATGTTTTTTTTAAAAATTTTGTTCTCATTAGTTATGTATAGCAGTAGAATGCATTTTGAAACTTCATACATAAATGGAATATAATTTTTCATTCCCCTGGTTGTACATGATGTAGAATCACACCGGTCATGCAGTCATATATGTATATAGGGTGATAATGTCAGATCCATTCTTCTTTATTGCCAAATAACATTCCATTGAATGGATATGCTTCCTTTAAAAAATCATTTTGTCAGTTGATGGACCTTTGGGTTATTTCCATTTTTTGGCTATTATCAATAATGCTTCTCTGAACATTCATGTACAATTTTGGGGTAGGCATATGGGTTTTTTTTTTTCCCTTTGGTCTTGGATATATACTTAGAAGTAGAAGAGTCAGGTCATGTGGCATCTCTATGTTTAACTCTTTACGGGATTGCCATACTGCATTCCGACGTGGTTGAACCATTTTACATTCCTGTCTACCAATGATGGTTCCAATTTCTCTGTCTTTACCAACACTGGTAATTGTCTTTTTGATTATAGCCACCCACTACACATGAAGTGGCATGTCATTTGGTTTTGATTTTCATTGTCCTGATGCATCTTTTTAAAAATTTTTATATATTGGTTGTTATGGGGCGCAACTTAACAACAGACCAACCACCACTGAGAAGTCCAAATTTGAGAGTCTTTATTAAGCCGGTCGGCTGACTGTCTCACACAATGCCCCAAAAAATGGCTATTGGGAGAATAGCCCCAACCATAGGGTTGTAGGGGTTCTTATACCCAAAATCACATCAATCATAAGTGTCTTTTGCTATGATTTGAAATTACAAACTAACATCATGAGATCATCAACAGAGGGGGAAGTGGGTCAAAATGACCCTTACCTAGGTACGAACTAAAGAATGGTTGCTAACATCCACACAATCACCGTTCACATGGTATGTTGTTTAGGAGCAATAGGAATCAAAAGAGAGCAATTTTTCATTACATAAGAATTGTCATTTTGTATTGCTAAACATGTCACACTAAGTAACTGATGATGGGTACAGAGGCGGGATGTTCCCATGGGAGAAGTTCATTTCCTACATAACATAGAGTCTCAGAGCAAAATGGAATCTGTTTAGTCATTTTCCTTATAGTCTGCCCTACAACATTCTCATGGAGCTAGATCTCTCAGCCCATCACATTGATCTGTATTTTTAGATATATAATAGTGTATGACTTTTCTATCTTCTTGTTGGAATATTATGGTTTTTTTCATACTGGGAATTGAACCCAGGGTTGCTTAGCCACTGAGCCACATCCCCACCCCTTTCTTGTATTTTTTGGGGGGGAGCCTGGGTGATTGAACTCAGGGGCACTCAACCACTAAGGCACATGCTTAGTCCTATTTTGTATTTTTAGAGACAGGGTCTCACTGAGTTACTTGGCACCTCATTTTTGCTGAGGCTGACTTTGAACTCAAGATCCTCCTACCTCAGCTTTCCGAGCTGCTGGGATTATAGGTGTACACTACTGTGATAACTTTTATCAGTTAGAAATAACCCCCTTATCCTAGATCATGCTTTTGGACTTAAATTCTATTTTGCCTGATAATATTGCTCTCTATATTTTTGTTTCTGTTAATATTTCTCTGGTATATATTTTTCTATGTCACTTTGTTCTAGAGAGATCCATATATAGCATAAAAATGATTTATTTATTTTAAACCATTCTGAATTATAATAGAATGTTTTATATTTATTTTCATTACATATAGATTTTACCATAGCCTTCAAATTTACTGTTTTGTTTTGTTTTTTTTTTTAGTTTTCATTTTTTCTTTCTGGCCTTTTGTAAGATTGAATTTTCCTTTCCCATTTTGTTCCTTTAGAGGTCTTCCTTAAATATTTTAAATACACATTTCTGTTACCTAGTATCTTTAATTCTTCTCCCCTGGCAGGAAATTTAACAAGCTTCTCTTCCCCCTTATACACTCTTGATACCTCTGAGGTCACAATTATCTGGGATTTCAGATTCGGTAAGAATAGTTATTATTAATAATAACTGTACCAACTAGCACTTCTATTCTACAACCTGTCCTAAATAACTTATAAGTGTGAATTTCTCTAGTCTACCAACATGTCTATGAGGCATTCATTAATGTTGTACAGGCAGCAAGTGGGAATCAAAGGATAACATTCAACACACGAACCAGGTGGCAAAAATTAAACATAAAGTAGGAAACCAGATACTTTCTTTTTTTTTTTTTTTTTTTTAATGTGGTGCTGGGGATTGAACCCAGGGCCTTGTGCATGCGAGGCAGGCACTCTACTAACTGAGCTATATCCCCATGCTGGAAGCCAGAAACATTTTTAAAGACATAAATATAAATATAACCACCAAAAGAAAATTTTAAAGTGAAAAGACAAATATTGAAAAACACAGTAAAATATAAATCAGTACACAGAGTAATTGTAACAAAATAATGTTACAGGCTGAAATAAAATGCAGCAGAGATATTAATACACATAAATGGACTTAATTTCAACAATTAGGAAATGATTTTCCATTTGGCTTACAGAGCAAGACCCAGCTCTATGTTTTATGCAAAAGACACACTTAAAGTGATTCAGAAAGGTTTTCAAAAGGGCAAGATGACGGGATGGTTTGAATCTGGAATGTCCCTCAAGCTCATGAATTGAAGGTTTGGCACCCAAGGTAGCAAGGTTCAGACGTGGGGCTTTTAGGCGATGACTAGATCATGAGGGCACTGACCTCATCAGTGGATTAACCCATCAAATGCATTAACCCACTGACAGCAGAATGGACTACTGGGAGGGGAACCTAGTTGGAGGAGTAGTTTGCTGGGGGTGTGCCCTGGAAGAGTTCATCTTCTCCCAGGCTCCTCTTCCTCCCTCTCTCTCTTGCTGTCTTGCTTTCTCGCTTTTGCTCTCTCTATCCAAGAAGCTGACACAGTGAACTAAGGAATACAGGCAAATTGAAAAACTAAGGAAGCAAGGTTGCCAGGCATGATGGTGCACGCCTGTAATCCCAGGGACTTGGGAGGCTGAAGCAGGAGGATCACAAATTTGAGGTCATCCTCAGCAATTTAGCGAAGCCCTAAGCAACTTAGTGACACCCTGTCTCAAAATAAAAAATAAAAAGGGCTGGGGATGTGGCTTAGTAGTTAAGTGCTCCTGGGTTCAGTCCCTGGTTACACCCACCCCCAACAAAAAACACTTGGACAGTCATATTAGTAGGTCTCAAAGAACAGACCACTTTGTAAAGTAGAAATATTAGAAACACTCTGATCAGAAATGTCATGAAACTAGAAATTAATGTAGAATCAGAAAAAAACCAAAAAATTATTTCTGATTTGATTTTTATACCACATAGAAATAAAAAACATGCTATTAAAACATTTACAGAATTTCTAAAAAGTAAGGATTATGATAGCATTACATTTCAGAAGGCATAGGATACATTTTTCAAAGTATCCTTTTAAAAAAGGAAAATTCATTGTTTTAAATACTAATGTCAATAAAAATGAAAATATGAAAATAAATGAACCAAGGTTCAACTTCAAAAATCTAAGAAAAGTACAGTAAAGGAGACCAAAAGAAAGTATAAGGAAAGAAACAATGAAGACAAAAGCAGAAGTTAAAAAAAAAAAGGTTGTATAATTGATTATTAAAACTCTGGTTCTTTGAAAAATTAGCAAAATAGATTAAGACCAGTTAATCAAGAAAAAGGCAGAAAACACAAATATACAAAAATAAGAAATAAAAAGGGGAAAATAATCAGTGGTAGAGACTATTTAAAAATCATAAGAAACTTCCATGCAAATAAATTTGAAAACCTACATAAAATATAGTCTATTTTGTGGTCATATCTCTCCAAGTTTCGCCTCCTTCTTCACGTGAACTTCTTTCCTGTTTTCCTGTGTCTTTTCCAAATGTCCCTCTCCCCTCTATTATAAAGAGGCTGGTCATTGGATTTAGGGGTTCTCCTACATGCTTATGGCATCTGATGTTTGCCTTAGTCACTTGCTGCAGGGATCAGTCAGGGTCCCAGCAGCTGATCAACCACTGCTCCAAAGGGCAAGTGAAGAGAGTTTGAAGGGGGCACTCTTTATGGAAAGACAGGGGAAGGGTCAAAGGAACAAAGAGGCCTGGAGAGCACCTGGGGCTTTAGAAGGCTATCATTTAACCCCTGAGCCCAGAGAGGCAAGGGAGCAGACCTGTGACCTTGGGACAGTTCCCAGGGCTGTGAGCTAGGCTACACTGGATACTGGAGTGGAGAATATATCTCCTCCACCTTCACTGACCATACTCTGATCTGCTGCTAGTGCCTCCCACGCTCATCTTATCAGAAACCAGAAGCCAAGAAACCCCAGCTGCTATAGACCATAGAAGTCAGCCCTGTGGGACACAGAACAGAAAAGGGTGCAGCTAACAGAAAATATCTAGCCCTGCCCACTCCAGTTTGCTCCTGCTTCTAGTAGTTCTAGAAATAACTGGATTCCGTGAAGCTCTTTGCAAGGATGGCAGTCGCAGAAAGTTTCAGTTGTCATAACTACATCCCAGGGTTCTGACAGCAGCGAAGGGAAGTACCAAGAGGAACGGGAAAGAAAGGAACCGGAAGGGAGAAGAGAGATGTTCCAGGCGGGGTTGGGCATCATGGAGAGGAGGAAGCTCTCTGCCATCACGCTGGCACTGGTGGAGCTCTGAGCTTTGGTTTAAAAATTGGTGCATCAAGCTGTTTACCTACCTTGAGCCTCTTCCATGGCCCCACATCTGCTGTTATATTGGATGTGCACATGGAACCATCACGCTGCTCCTGAGCCCACTCTGTTATATTAAAGCACTTTTTAATTGCCCCATCTTCCAAGGCAGAGAAAGCCTTATCTGAATGCAGCTTTAAAACCAACAGCAATCAGCAAGGATCCATCAATTAGCATTCGGCATTAAGCAATGCAGAATATTTTCCAAGGCTCTAAGGGCCTCTCCACACCTGAACATTTAACAAGGTTCATTCTCTCCTGTTTGCATAATTTTCAGGGATCTTGACTAGCAGTCTTGACTGACAGATAGTTTTCCTCAGCTGCCAAAAGAATAACGAATTTAATACAGCAGCTCTTTTCTAACTCAAATGGTACAGATCCAACAAAGCTCTTTGCTACCCATTTTTTTTAAAAGGAAAAAAAAAATAAAGCATCTCTGCTTCAAACCACTAATTATAATTTATTATCACAATACTTCCTAGGAAGCTGGGTTCTTGCTATAATTAACTGCTGTGAGTAGGATGTAGCAACTGTTTATTTAGTTTCAATCTACTTGTTCAGAATTTATCACCCCCTGAAACTTAACTCACCATCATATCTAAGTTCAAAATGTTAGGGAAGCATTGTCAACCTTGGGCTGAATATTTCCTAGCAATTTTCTCTCTTTTCTCACGAATTTTATTTAGGTTATGTTGGCCATTTTCTCTAGTGGAGAGGAAAAGATTTTATCCTAAAATGTTAACATATATTTATTCCTTTTGCATAAGATTGAAAGGTTACGACTCCTGGGTATCGCACACAGTTTTCAAATGCCAGACTCTGAGAATTTTGAAATGTTCAGTTCTACTTCATGAAGTGTAATGAAGAGACCTCACAGTCACTGTAATGAGGCATGTACTGGCCTCAGTTTCCTTATCTATAAAATGGGGATGATATTACACAGCTTACCAAATCGTTGTGATGACTGAGTATCATCTAAGCATTTAGCAATGGACTTGGCACACAGGAAACAATTCTTACTTCTCTATTTACCAGTCAAGGAGAGATAATATGGCAATGATAGATGTGGGTGAGAAAGTGTTTGTGCTTATGCTGATCTCTGAGTCCTTGGTAGGAACTGCCTACAAATGAACAGCAGGGCATGACAGTCTCCAAACAGGCTGACTTCTGGAATGCTCCATGCTTAATTCACAACAGAGTCACCAGAACTAAATGGTTTTAAGTTACTTCAGTCTCAAGTGCCTGGGGCAACAAATACTTCATGCAGTCACTTTCTTATCTATCTGTTTCTGACTTTCAGATCACTTGGCACCATGAAGTGAGATTCCCTTCTTAGGAATGAAGCGAGGGATTTGGCTCTTGGCCTTCTTTGGTGTGAATTCATGAGCCTATTTGTAAAGTTCTGGGGATTCCTGGCAAGAAAGTTGCTTCATAATGACATATTTCACCTATAGTTATTGAGATGTCACTTCTGGCAACTCAGAAACTAGTCATGCTGAGATTTAATTTGGTAACACCTAACCATATTAAAATGACATTACACAAACATTTCTGATACGTTTCATTTTTTGCAGAATAGAAGTAGTTTGCTATTTGTGATGATAAAAGCAATATCTGGTTACTGCAAAACACTGGAAACAAGAAAAGCATTGTGTAGTAAAGAGTTAACTCAGCAGGCTTGGGCTGCTCAAATCCTGCCCGTTGCTCCATTTCCAGGACTGGCCCTGGGCCCAGCTCCCGGAAGATGACCTCTAAACCTTCAGAGGATACTGTCTAATGAGAGTGGCTTTGTATGCCTGAGACTTTGGCTGCACTATGTCAGTTTCACCTGGAGTCTGAGGAGGCAAGGTTAGTCCTGCAGACACTGCAAAAATAGGTGACTGAGCCCTGAACACAGGCTCCCGTGAGTTCCCTGTTTGGCAATACTTCCCTTGTGCCGTCACATTGCTGCTGTCCGTGTGACTCCACTGGGTAAGGACAACCAAGGCTCTCCCTAGTGTTTTCTGTACTCCATCCTATGTGCCGTTTCCCTCTGCTGATTGTAATCTGTTGCCTTTTGCTATAATTAACTATAATGGATCATAACAACTTTTCCGAGTTCTGTAACTTTTCTGTTGAGTCATTAAAACTGAGGATGGTGTTGGGGACCCCAATTGCAAACATAAAAAAAAAAATAAAAATTATCCATGTCCTACTTCGAATGATAACACTTCTTTAAAGTTATATTACATACATATACTACACAAACTCTTGTTTATGGAAAATAGATCATACTGTTTGGTAAGTTTTTCTCAGTTAATATGTAATGGACACATTTTCCTATGCTCTTTGATAAATTATTTGCATAGCATTCTAGTGTGTAGTACCTGTGGTACATTTATTGAATCCATCATCTATAAGAAGACATTTGGGTTATTTTTCTCTCTGGCTATCTCTTTGTATAATAAACAGTGCTGCAAAAAAAAAAATTCCTTGTGGATAATCTCTTTGTAAATTTATCTAATTATTTGTGATACAGAGAATGTGATGCAAAGATTTAACAACTGGTAATATCACTTTGAGTGATTCATGAGATGTGTCAAAACAGGTAAAGCTTTAGACTCCTACCCAGAGGAATTCTGACAATTAAAATTATTGGAATTGGGCTAGAATCTGAATAGATCCTCTTTCATTAAATTCATGGAAACCTGTGTCTCCACTATTTTTCAATATCTCCACATAATGCAGTATTAGAGTATTAGTTAGCATTCTAGTTTGATTATAAGGACATACTCCATAACTTTACACTGAGATTTATTATAATCTACTTGTCCCAAAATTGTCAGCTATTAGAAAAAATTCTGGCCTAAAACCAAGCTGTTACAAGATAAAGACTATCTACCAGTAATTTAACTGCCTGCCAGCCCAAAGCTTAATAATCTTAAAGCCAACATATTCCCAAAGTCGTACAATGTATCATTTACATTGTCTAGCATTCAAAAAAAATTACTAGAAAATGTGATCCCTAATCAATAGGGAAAACAGCAAATTAAGCAGACCCACAAAAGACTCAATTATCAGAATTACTGAAGAGTTGTAAATTAACTATTATAGACATATTAGAAGATTTAGAGGAAAATACATAAAATGAATGAATAGATGGGGAATTCCAGAAGAGAAAGAGAAACTCTTAAAGAATCAGTTCTTCATGGAATTTGAAACATAATATCTGAAACAGGAAATTTATTGAAGGTATTAAGAACTGGACAGGGAAGAAGAAAGGATCAGTAAAATAAAAACTAAGTCAATACAAAGTACCCAAAGTGTTATGGTTTGGAGATGAGGTGTCCCACAAAAAAAGCATTAATGCAGGAGATGAAGTGATTAGATTATGAGAGCTATAGCCTAATTGGCGAATTAATCCACCTGATGGATTGATCCACCTGGTTGATTGATAATTTCAATTGCCGATGGTAACAAGAGGCAGGTGGGGCATGGCAGGGGCAAGTGGGTCCCTGGGTGTGCCTTGGGGATTATATACTTTGTCCCTGACTTCTTGCTCTCTCTCTGCGTCCTGACTGCAAAGAGCTGAGCAGCTTTCTTCTGCCATGACCTTCCACCATGATCTTCTGCCTTACCTTAGATCCAGAGTAATGGAGTTGGCTGACTATGGATGAAGATCTCTGAAATCGTGAACCCAAAATAAAGTTTTCCTCCTCTAGATTGTTCTGGTCAGGTGTTTTGGTCACAATTATGAAAAGCTGCCTAACACACAAAGTAAACCACACAAAGTAAATAATAATGATGATGATAATTAAAGAGTATAACTATCTGAAACTTGTGGGATATTATCAAACAATCTAATATATAGAGAGAGAGTCCCAAAAGGAAAATACAGAATGGGGAAGAAATGTTTTTAGAAATAATGAATGGAATTGTTCCAAAATTGATGAAATAAATCCACAGATCCAAGAACCTACATGTATCCCAAGCAGGATGAGTGCAATACTTACTATTATGGTTTAGCTGTTAGGTGTCCCCCAAAAGTTTACATGTGACACAATGCAAGAAAGTTAAGAGGTGAAATAATTGGGTTATGTGAGTCTTAACCTAATCAGTGCGTTTATCTCCTAATAGGAATTAACTTGTTAACTGTGGGCAGGTAGGGCGTGGCTGGAGGAGGTGGGTCCTTGAGGGGATGCCTTTGGGGTTTATATTTTGTCCCTGAAAAGTGGAGCTCTCTCTGTGTCTCTGCCTCTCTGCTTCTTGGTGGCTATGTCCTGTCCTGCTTTCCTCTGCCACATTATTATGCCATGGTGTTCTGCCTCACCTCAAGCTCCAAAATATGGAGTTCTTCTATGGACTGAGACCTCTGAAACTGTGAGCCCCAAAATAAACTTTTCCTGTTATATTTATTCTTGTCAGGTCTTTTGGTCACAGCAGCAAAAAAAAAGTTTGACTAAAACACCTACACTCATCATAGTCAAACTTCCCAAAACCAAAGGATAAAGAGAACAATCCTTAAAGCAGTTATTAAGGGAAAGGGGACACATTACACTAGGGTACGAGTTGGTTTTTGTTTTGTTTTGTTTTTAGCACTATGGCTTGAACACAGGGGTGCACTACCACTAGGCTGCATCCCCAACCCTTTTTATTTTTCACTTTGAGATAGGGTCTCGATAAGTTGCCCGGGCTGGTTTAGAACTTGCTATTCTCCTGCCTCAGCCTCCTGAGCAGCTGGGATTTTTGGCGTATGCCACCATGCCTGACTGTCAAAAAACTATGGAAGTCAGAAGTAGATGACATTTTCAAAGTGCTAAAAGAAAATAAGGGTCAACTTAGAGATCTACATCCAGTAAAAACGCCCTTCAAAAATGAAGACAAAATGTAGGCATGTTTAGACAAATAGAATTTATTACCAGCAGATTCACACTGCAAAGAATGCTAAAGGGAAACAATCTGAGAAGCTCAGATCTGTAGGCAGAAGTAGAGTCTTGGAAAGCGTAAAGATGTGGGCAAACAGAAGAGACTAGTTTAGAAGTCTTTCTTTTAAAAGTTGAAGATAAGTTTATTCTCTACGGAAAGGTAAAGGTCCCACAATAGCCAGGAAGCTTTGAAAAAGAAGAATAAAGGGGAACTAACTGCTCTGTCCATTTTTTATACTTACTCTTTAGTTACGGTAATCAATACAATGTTTGTGATGCAAAGACTTAAGCGGATATTGGTGGAGAAATAAACATATAGAGCAAGAAAACAAAACAGAACCTCACAAGTAGGCCCAAGCATCTTTTCAGAAAAGTACAAAAGCAATTCAGTGGAAAATGGAGAGTCTAATAGACAAATGGTGTAGGAGCAACTGGCAAAAACAAAGAAAAACCAGAAAAAAAATCCCAATCTAACCTTCATGCCTTATATAAAAAGTTGTTCAGAATGAACCAGAGACTTAAATGTAAAATGTAAAACTATAAGACTTTAGAAGAAAATACAGGGGGAAAAAGTTTTTGGAATTTAGAACTGAATTCAACATCATTAGCCATTAAAATTGACACCAAAAGCACTGTTCATAAAAAAAATTGATATATTAAAACTTTTTTTCCCCGCTGTGAAAGACTATAAGAGGATGAAAAAGACAAGATACAGAATGGGAGAAAATATTTGCAAACGATGTATCTGATAATATTATATTGTATCTGAATATAAAAAGACCTCACAAACTCAGCAAAAAAAGCAAGCAAGCCAAATAGAACATTAGCAAAAGACATTAACAGACATTTCACTAAAGAGGACAGGTAGATGACACTCATAACAAAAGTTGTTTAGCATTAGGTTAACGCAAAGTAACTATTAGGTAAATGCAAATTAACAAAAAGGAGCTATCTTTACAAAACTAATAGAATGACTAACAAAAAATAATAATTGTAAATGCTAGTAAGAATGTGGTGAGAGACTGAATGTCTCATACATTGCTGGTGGGAAAGTAAAATGAGACAACCACTCTGGAATATAGTTTGGCAACTATTTATAAAATTAACACACATGGATATGACCCAGCACCTGCACTCCTGGGCATTTATCCCAGCGAAATGAAAACGGACGTTCACACAAAAACTTGTACATGAATGTGCACAGCAGCTTTATTTATCAAAACATAGAATGTCCTAAATAGACAAATGGATAAGCAACTGTGGTATATCTCCACAGTGGAATGCTATTTGGCAATAAAAAGGAGCAAACTATTGAAAAATGATGCATTTTGCATGGATCTCAGGGGTATTATTCTGAGTGAAAAAAAGTATTTTAAAAAGATGACATACTATATTACTCCACTTATGTAATATTCTCAAATTGAGAAATACAGAGATGGCAAACAAATTAATGGTTTCCAGGAGAATAGGGATGGGAGGGCCAGAGGGTGGGTGGTATGAATCTAATGACTCTAATCTAATGGGTAAGGCAAGGAAGTTCCTTCGTGGTGCTGGGGCAGTTTTGTGTCTTGTTTATGTTGGTAATTACATAAATCTATACATGTGGCAAAACTGCATTAAAAATACATACACACTCATCTGTGAATGTTGGTAAAATCCGAAAAAGGCAGTTAAGAGTATTATGCCGACTTTTGATGCCGCGTTCTAGTGAGGTCGGATGGTGCAGGTGGGTTGGTGAGTGGAGGATTCGCAGGGCGCTCTGTGCTGACTCCCTGCCAGTCTACAACTATTTCAAGATTGAAAGATTTTGAAAAACCACTGACTGCTTAAAGCAGAAGCAGTAACAAAATGTAGGGCAGGGTCCGGAACACAGAGAAAAAGTAAAATACACCACAAAACAGCCCAAAGAAAGAAACAGAGTTAAATGCTGTTCTAAGTGTCTTATTAGATAGTTTTTGACAAGCCCAGCCCCACCCCCACAACGGGGACACCTCCTCCCCGGCCCGGTCCCGACTCCTCGCCCCGCCCCCATTAGGATCCTCCAGCCCAAAGCAGTGCCACCCTCGCCCACTGGTGTTCTGAATTTCCCTCTGAACCACTGGGGCTCCCGGCCTCAGGCCCCTCTTGCTCAGCCCCACCTAGTGGCTTTGCAGCAGAACTGTTCCGACTGGGAAGGAAAAAGAAAGAGCAAACCTAACTTTTCAATGAAAACAGTCATAAAAACCTTACAAAATGACTTGCCCGCTCGTGATGGGATTCATTGCCTGTTCACCCACTTTTCTAGTTTCGTCTGCGCCGCTGCAGCTGCCCCATTGGGCCCAGTCTGGGGTTGGCTTCTCGATAGTCTTTCCCAAGCAGGACCTCACCAAGAGGCGTCCAGGCTTCCAGACAATTCGGCAGAGGCTGCCTAACCTGTTACCCGTCCTGTGGCAGAACCTTCTGGGCCAGGGCCTTCCCTTTATCTCAAGCCTCTCAACTTCCTGGCTTTCCTCTTAGTTCAGATTTAAATATCAGCTCCCATTTTTTCTACTCCCCTCCAAATCATGCAGGAGAAGGAAAAACCCCGAACCTATTACATTTCAAAACTAGTACATTTCTTGTAAAAAAGGAGGCACTGAATACCCAGAGGCTCTTGGAAAGTGAGGGAATAAGAGGATGCTCTTCACCTAGGATGCAGGGCAGGTGCCTTCCAGGGTCACATCCAGATGGTGCTGGCGCTGGGGCCGATCTGCATGATCTGACTGAAGGACGCTGCCCCTGGGCAGGCAACTTGCAGAAATATGACCCTCCAGACCCCAATTATAAAGGTAGTGGTCACTCATTGGACCCTCAGGCCCCAGTTCTTGCCCCAGTGCTGTGACTGCCAAAGTAGGAAGCTTGTCTTTGACACCTCCCAACTTTGGTTTTAGGGTCCTCTTTGGGGGCTTCTTCCCTGTTGAAATTCATTGGGTTTCATTTCTTTCTGGAATGTCTGTCATGTTGGAAAGGAATGTCATTAATGAAGCCCTCCTGATGCCACCATGGTTTAATCTACCCCTTGCAGAAAACCAAACCACCCACAGTTAGCATCAGCTACCTGGAGTGGGGTCTAGCGATGGGAGCCAGCCATGCACAAGAAGACTGAGCAAGGACAGGGAAGGGCCAGGCCAGGTGGGTGCAGCCCAGGGTGACAAAGCTGACCAGTCTGCCGGACACTCCACCCCTCTTCCATCTCAGCTTCCCCAAAGTCTTTGCCTAAGTTCCCTGCACAAAGTCCCTTGTGGGGGCCACCAGGCAGGCTCTGCTGCAGACCTGTGTCCCTCCGGCTGCAACACAAGACACGAGGGGTCAGAGCAGCGCCCGGGTCCTGTGTTGTAGCCCGAGGACTCACACCATGTCACAGTGGGCCTGGCCTGCCCCTGCCTGCCCGGTGTCCGTTTCCCCAGGCCTCTGCATGGGGAATCCAACTTGCTGTGCATCCAGATGAAGAAGCTGTAAAACAACAGAGGCTCGCATGGGTGGTGGGCCCTGGAACTGGGGCTGTCCTCCCATCAATAGAGGAAAACCCAACAGCCTGGATCGAGGAGGCTGGCTGTGCCCAGTGACCCATCCTGCCCAGGCTGCCTGGGTGACACGCAGTGCAGGTGATGGAAGTGCTGGGAGGAGAGGGCCAGGCACACATTTCACTGTTCACACTTCTTTCCTCTGAACAATGACTTATGGCTGTTTACAAGCCACTAATTACAGTTATTATAACAATACTTCCTAGGAAATGGTTCTTACTCTAATATCATGATGAGAATTTTATAAATGCTAGACTAGTATAATGAATTACCCTGAATTATAATAAATATCTGCACTTGGGGAGCAAAGCAGTAAACCCAATATTATCGTTACCCACTTCCAATGGGCCTGTGGAGGATTTATGTCTTATTATGGTTTATTTTTATTCAAAAACCCCTATCTATCATTTTTATGTGGATTCTTTTTGGTAAGTCATTTTGGGTTTTTTTTCCCTACAAAATCAAATGAAATAGATCTGCAATCAAAAAAAGTACCCCAAAATCAATTCCTCCAAAGTCACCTATCAAAATTTCTCCTCCAGACTTGCTGTGGGCTCAGGTCTTTGCAGAAACCTATGGGCTTCAGGGCAGAGGAGTGAATTGCTGTATTGCCCTCCTCTTTTGAGATGGCTTTGGCCCTGAACTCTTGAGCTCAATCAGGCCTCCTGCCTCAGTCTCGGGAGAAACCCAGCTCCTCTCCTTATTTCTATTTTTAGTAAAGCAGACCTCCTGGTTTTGTTCAAGAAGAAAGCAATAGACTTTGAGCACAGATCAGACATTAAACAAAAGCAGAGAAGTCAAGTATCACATGGCTTTCTACCAATGAAAGAAGACAAGATTCTCACAGGCTTGCAGAATAGGAGAAAGGATAACAATATCATGGCCACCTCTGTAGAGGAATTTCAGCTTGAAAAAGTCAGAGTAGGGGGTGGGGGTGGGGAATCCTTTCTCCTGCCTACAATATCTAAAAGACTTCAAAGGGGCTCTTCCTAGATGACCTGGCTACACACCATTGTATCTGAGTGTGGCAGTGCCAGGGAGGCACACATTCCCCTAAATAAGCTGCCCCCAACCCCAATCTCTTTTTACAAGCCGGTGGCCCTTTCCCAGGACCACAGGGGGTTCTGGAAGGTAATGGAGGACACAGGTGGTGCAGGCACCATTGGGCGCAGGTTCTCTCTCCCTTCTTTGCCTTCTCTGTCCAGCGGAGACTGATGACTTCTCAGTGCCCACAGCCCAGCATCCTGTGCAGTTTGGTGGCCTGTGAGGAGGCAGGGAAGTGGGAGGGAGGCAGAGAGAAAGAACAGATCTTAGAAGTATTGCAGACTTTTGAGAAAAAAAAAAATGGGGATGGCAGTGGAGATGGAAAGTGTTACCATCCCCTTTGTATAGTACATAGTATTGAGCTGGACCACACGGACCAGAAAACTGACCCCATGGTATTCTCCAGTTCCATTCATTTTCCAACAAATGCCACAATTTCATTCTTCTTTACGACTGAGTAATATTCCATTTGTATATGTACCACATTTTCTTTATCCACATGGGCAAGCTCTCCTTTCCTTACACCCACCTGCCATGGAAAATCTTGCTCCCTTTATCTGCACCCTTCCTCCAAAAAATTCCATCTCCCCTGACCTTGCCCTTCCCAAGCTCCTGGAGGGAAGCAGGTGAACAGCTCTCTGGCTTATGTAGAGAGTCCTTGGGTCTCTGGGTTGTTGCGCCCTCTCTCCCAGCCACTGTGTACTTTTTAAGGCTTTGTTGTGTTCTAGGGGCCCAGCATAGGCTTTCTGTTAAAGAAGGGCCTGGTGTCACAGAACCACCAGCCAACAGCCCACTCGCCAGGACCAGTCTCCGCAGTGCTGGGTCTGGCCCTCTGCTTCCACGGGCTAGACATTATCCATAACTGTGAGCAATTGAGCTCAGGGGCCCTGGCTCATTCTGACGAACCTCAGAAGCAACTGAAACTCTGCACACCTCACCTTGGAAAGACCACGCAAGTGGGCTGCATTCCTAAGTTCTCTGTGAGAAAAGGGAAGATAGCCCAGTGCTTACCATCAGCCTCCAACCACGAACACAGGTGGCACCTGGCCCTGTATTTTGACACTAAGGAGTAGGGAAGCAGCCAGGATGCCGAGGAGAAAACCCATAGAGACACAGGGCAGGGAGCTGTAAACCCCAGCTCTGACCATGACAGTGAGTAAGGCCACAATGAGCAAACCCCAGAAGGAGCCCCGAGCTGCTGCACATACCCTCTACTTGTTGGAGAACTGGTTGGTCCCCACTGTCCCTGGGAACCAGCAACCCAAGTGTGGGCAGGCAGGGGCAAAGACAGTCTGGGACAGTCCCCAGACCTGCCTCATGGAGCATCCTCCCAGAGGCTGAAGTCAGTCAGAAGGGTGGGGGGCAGGGAGGGTCAACCGGAACAGCAGAGGGACAAGTCTTGGGCAGGAGAGAACCACGCAGGGCCTGAACAGTAGAGAATGGTTAGTGCTCCAAGAAGATGACAAACCAAGCCTCCTGCGGCCCTTGCTGCCAGGGACCTTCCACCTCCAACCCCTCCCTAGGTAGTCCTGGAGGAACCAGTTTCCTCCTCCATGGCCATGCTGAGACGGGGCTGCATGACTTGTTGGTACCAGGGACAGGCTAAAGTGAAGAAAGAACGGGAATCAGAAAGAGAAGACCAAAGCACACTTTGAAGCCCATCACCCACCTGCAGGAGATCAGCTCACAGACAGGGCAGCAGGCCGGGGCAAAGGGGAGCGTGCCATCTCTGCAGGCAGAGGGTGGGAGCCTTCCGAAGATGGTGAAGCCCGCAATGGGGCAGGATTCGGGGAACCGAGGGAAGTCACTTATGGAATAGCCAGTGGTCTTGGTGGATTTGGGGGCAGAAATGGGTCCCATTGCATGTCCTGGCAGCTTTCCCACCAGGAAGGGCTGAGAGGGTGCAGGTCAGACCCAGGGTGAGGCCGCAGGACAGGATAGCCACAGCCCTTGCCCCATCTCTGCCCACCCAGGCCACAGCCTGAACCGGAAACGGGCCCTATGGCAGCCCTACAGAGGAGAAGGAGAGAATGGCACGAAGGCATCCCTCATCCACTGGGAGCTCGAAACCCCCTGAAGTCTGGAAAACGAGTGAGAGGCTGTAGCGCTATTTGAAAGATGGCGAAGTGTTTGGAAATGTTAAAAATGGCCGTCATTATGCGGGGTGGTGGGTGGCAGCAGGAGCACCAACCAAACGGGCCCATTTGCCTTCCATTTGCCTCGGGTTCTATTTGCACTCCATTTTCCTCTATTTATTTTTACACCCTAAAAAAATTGGCCTGCACATTAAGCAGTCACCTTTCATCCATTTGTAATTCTCTCCCTCTGGGGCACCATAAATTTCTGTTATATGATGATCATACTAGAGAACTAATATGCTTTCTCCCCTTGCCTTCAGAACAGGGCCTCACAGCTGCTTCCAAAGCAGGACGCTGGACCAGAGAGGAACGGGAGGAAAGGAGGGAGGGGTAGGAGGGAGGGAGGGAGGGAGGGGAAGAGCCTCTGCCAGTCATGCCCCCGCCTCACCACACAGCACCTAACCCTAGATGCACCTAATTTATTGCATGTAATAAAAAGGACCCATTGGTAAAATCTCTACACCTATTTAAAAACAGTACTATTGAGAAAAAAATGTGCATCTTAGATTCTTCGATTCTGCCAAGTTCTACACAGGGAGAGGTATACCAAAGGAGAGTACTGACCTCCAAGTCGGAAAAATGGCTTTTGAATTTTACACTGCAATGCCCTTATGCTGCGACTTCAGACAAGTCATTTAAACTTTCTAAGCCTCCATTTCATCCTCTGCAAAATGGAGATAATAAAATCTTTCCTGACCTCTGCAGAGTTGCTTGCACAGGTAACAGCATAGGAGCTTCTCTGTGACCCCTGAAATGACAGTGCTGGTACTTCCAGAAACTACCAGGAGATAGTACTAATAATAAACTGCTATACTGACACAAGACAGAAGTATTATTTAAGGACATCATTCACTCTTGTATTCATGTGATAAACACTTATCATGCATTTAGTATGTACCAGGCTCTGTGTTAGCACTGGAATTAGGGTGATGAACCCCTCATCTGTTTAGGTCATCATCAGATTCTGTTACCTACACCAAATGCAATCCTATTTCATATGGGAAGGGAAAGTAGAGAGGTTAAAGGCCTAAGCTTTAGAGTCAGATTGTTCTGAGTTCACATCCAGCTAGTATCATGGAGAGCTTAGACCACAGTGTCTGGCACGGAGGAGTAGTAGCCACTGTGAATGCATGTTTGTGCCTCGCCCCCAAATTCCTGGCTCAAATCTTAATGCCCAGTGTGATGGTACAAGAAGTGAAGCCTTTGAGAGGTGATTCGATCATGAGGGTGGAGCCCCCTTGAAGGGATTAGCATCCTCCTAAGAAGAGACACAAGAGAGATGATCTTCCCTCAGGCATGTGAGGACCCAATGACAAGGCAGGTGTCTGTTAGTCAGGCACCAGGTCTGCCAGCACCTTGATCGTGAATTGCCCAGCCTCCAGAACTGTCAGAAATAAATTTCTGAGTTCTAAGCCACCCAGTTTATGGTACTTTGTTAGAGCAACCCGAACAGACGAGGACAGTCAAAATATTGTTTCCTTCACGGTGACATGTTTGGAGATGATGAGATGGCTGACCCGCAGGCTCCCCGCAGAGGTGATGCTCAACCCGCTCTTCTCTGTTGCTCAGGTCTAGATCCCAGCTGGCAGGCAAACCTGCGACACCCTCTACCTCCAGAAGCATGAACTAGAAGCCACAGAGGTGGTGTGGCTCCTAGCATGTCACAGGGGCTCACATGCGTGGCTAAATGACCAAACCAATTAATGACATAAGCGAGGTCTTTCATAAGGGCCACAGTTATAAACGTCTGCATTTGTTATGCACCTACAATGTGCCAGGCACTCTCTTGGTAAATGGGAAGGGGCCTGACCAACTCTAGTGACAGGTTTGAGACTCCAGTGTGGGTGTGGGTTACCTTGTTGGGAGATTGGAGACACATCTCATGAAATCATAGGCCTGCAGATTCAGTTCAAAACTGCAAAATGTTGCCAGGCCCTGTGGCACATGCCTGTAATCCCACCTTCTAAGGAGGCTGAGGCAGGAGGATCTCAAGTTCAAGGTCAGCTTCAGAAATGTAATGAGAACCTGTCAAAATAAAAAGGGTCAGGGATGTAGCTCAGTGGTAGAGTGTCTCTGGGTTCAATCCCCAGTATCAAAATATATATATATATATATACAAAATGTCAAGCTGCAGATAAATTTAGTAAATAATTTTTATAATCTTAAGGTTGGGGCAGGCCTTCTGTGCAGAATGCACATGTCCTAGAGGCCAGGCCCTGGCTGCAGTGGTCTGTACAGCCTTACCAAATGCATTGCACCAGCCCCAGACTTGTGATAGTGTGACTTGTGGGCTCCAACCAGCTGCATCTTGACCAAAAGTGAGGTTTGCCCAGCTCTAGACTTTTCCTGGCTCAGCCTAGCCAGGCTCCCTGATTCCATCTAAAAATTGCTACTTCCTCTCCCAAGCGTTCTACCTAGACCCCCACAATGACCTTCTTATCAGCCTTCCTTTTAATTGTCCTCCTGCCACCTGTGTGTTACCCTACTTCCCCAAGAGTAGAGCTCAACTTCCTAGCCTGGCTTTGAAGATGCTTTACTAAAAAGTACTTTGTGTCTTAATGATGAATCAACTGAAAGAGAAATTAAGAAAACTATCCCATTCACAATAGCCTCCAAAAAATAAAACACTGGGGAATCAAACTTAAAAAAGGTGGGGGGGAAAGACCTCTACAATGAAAACTACTGAACAGTCAAGAAAGAAATGGAAGGAGACCTTAAAAGATGGAAAGACCTTCCATGTTCCTGGATAGGTAGAATTTATATTGTCAAACTGACCATACTGCCAAAAGCACTACACAGATTTAATGTGATTCCTATTAAAATTCAATGATGTTCTTCATTATAATAGAAAAAGCAGTCAGGAAATTCATTTGGAAAAATAAGAGGCCCAGAAGAGTCAAAGCAATCCTAAGTGAGAAAAGAGAAGTAGGAAGCATCACAATATCAGGCCTTAAGTTATACTACAGAGCTACAGTAACAAAAACAGCATGATACTGACACCAAAACAGATGTGAAGACCAATAGTACAGAATAGAAGACACAGAGACAAACCCACATAAATACAGTTCTCTCATACTAGATGTAAGTGCCATTAACATACACTGGAGAAAAGATAGCCTCTTCAACAAATGGTGCTAGGAAAACTGGAAATCCATATGTAGCAGAATGGAATTGAACCCTTATCTCTCAACCTGCACAAAACTCAGCACAAAATGGATCAAGGACCCATGCATTAGACCAGAGACCCTGTGCCGACTACAAAATGTAGGCCCAACTTTCCATCATGTTGGCTTAGGAACCGACTTCCTCAACAAGACTCCTAAAGCACAAGAAGTAAATCAAGAATCAATAAATGGGATGGTATCAAACTAAAAAGCTTCTTCACAGCAAAGGAAACAATCAAGAACATGAATGGGAGAAAATCTTTGCCACCTGCACCTCAGAGCATTAATCTCCAGGATGTATAAAAAACTCAAAAAACTAAACACCAAAAATAAATAAATATCCGAATCCATAAATGTGCAAAGGAACTGAACAGGCATTTCACAGAAGAAGAAATTACAAATGGTCAAAAATATATGAAAAAATGTTCAACATCTCTAGCAATTAGAGAAATGCAAATTAAGATTACACTGAGGGCCGGGGAGATAGCTCAGTCGGTACAGTGCTTGCCTTGTAAGCACAAGGCCCTGGGTTCGATCCCCAGCACCAAAAAAAAAAAAAGATTACACTGAGATTTCATCTCACTCTAGTCAGAATCGCAATTATTAAGAATACAAGTAATAAAAAATGTTGGCGAGGATGTAGGGAAAAGGTACACTCATACATTGCTGGTGGGACCGCAAATTGGTGCAACCACTGGAAGGCAGTATAGAGATTCCTCAGAAAACTTGGAATGGAAGCATCATTTGATCCAGCTATCCCACTCCTCTGAATACACTCAAAGGACTTAAAATCAGCATACCATAGTGATGCAGCATGTCAATGTATACAGCAGCTCAATTCACAATAGCTAAGCTGTGGAATCAACATAGGTGATTCAACAGATGAATGGATAAAGAAAAGGTAGTATATATACACAATGGAATATTATTCAGTCATAAAAAGAATGACTTTAATTTTACCAGTAAATGGAAAGATCTGGAGACTATCATTCTAAGTGAAATGAGTCAATCCCAAAATATCAAAGACCGAATGTTCTCTCTGATATGTGGATTCTAACACACAATAAGGGGATGGGGATAGAAGTTCAGTAAATTAGACAAAGGGGAATGAAGGGGAGGGAGGAGAGATGTGAATAGGAAAGACAGTAGAATGAATTGGAGATAACTCTCCTATGTTCATATATGAATATGCCACCAGTAAAACTCCACATCATATACAACCACAAAAATGGATCCTAATTAGAATAAGTTATACTCCATATATGTATAGTATGTCAAAATACACTCTACCTACATGTGTATCTAAAACCCTCAAAAAACCCAAAATATATGAGAATTTTACTGGTTTATGCAGTAGTTATCTGACCTTTAGTGTATGTGTGTGTGTATTTGGTACTCATGAAACAACTTATTAGGATTGTTATCATGATTGTGTTCAATGTATTTTTTGTAATCGGAGATAACTAGCAATAATATTGAAGCTTCTTATCTATGATCATAGGTTAACATACATTTATTTACATTCCATTCATTTATTTATTTTTCCAGAAATCTGTATGTGTTGTGATACTGGTCTTTGTACAATTCACACTTTTCTGTCTGTTATTTCTTGGTTCTATGTAAGTGGCATTGTGATGTACTTTTCAAATCCAAGTATTCATTGCTGATATACAGAAATAAAATTGGCTTGAATATTAAAAAAAAAAAAAAAAAAGATACCTGGTCGCTACCTCTCTGGCTACCCCACAGTGAGTATTTCAAAGGCTCTAGGAAGAATGATATCGCTAATAAGTGGATGATGACACATAATGGGGGGTGGGAAGGGTTAGTGTTGGGGTTGGAGTTGGGTTTAGGGAGCGGGGCAGGAATGGAGGAAGGAAGGACTGTATAGATGGAGGGGAGGGGTGGGAGGGGTGGGGGGGAAGGGAAAAAATGGCAGAATGAATCAAACAACATTACCGTATGTAAATTTATGATTACACAAATGGTATGCCTTTATGCCATGTACAGACAGAGAAACAACATGTATCCCACTTGTTTACAATTAAAAAAAAAAAAAAAACCAAAGGCTCCAACTGCCCCTTGCCTCCCCTCCCCCCACCTTGCCCACAGCAGCCCCACCACGGGAAGTCCCCTTCACCTTTCCTGCCCAGCACTGCGCTGCCCGACCCTCAGAGGGAGCTCAGGGATCCCTGCTCACCAGACATTCCGCTCCTTACAGGTTCTCAGACCATGCTTTATTTTTGTTTTATGTTGTTGGTCTTTTTAAATAATAAATGCTTTTGAAACTCCTGGCTTGTAAAACTCTGTTAGATCAGGAACAGAATCATATATCCTGTGGTCCCTAATAAGATACCTTGGATATTAAGGGTATATAATAAATATTTGTTGGAAGAATTAAATTACTTCATAAAAATCCCCCTATTTATCACTGAAATGGCCTTTTTCTTCCAGAGTCAGAATACAATGATTCAATATCTCAGAAGCTTTGGCTGATATTTTCTCAAGCACAGCTATTAATAATTTGCCTTAAAATGCTCATTTAAGTGCCCGACATGAAGATAAGAGGTCTGCTTTCCTGTTGATGCTCACACTCAGCCATAATTATCTGTCATAAGAGGCCTGAAGAGGTGTGAAGATGAAAGCTCAGAAGGTCGGGTGTGTCACCTCAAAATCCTGCAACGGGAAACAATTAGTAGCAGCCTTAAGTGCTGGAGATGGGGAGGGGGCACCATTAATCACATGAGGCCATTTGTTCTGGATGTCATAGAATTCAATTTCCCATCCTACAAGCCCAACACACACACACACACACACACACACACACATACACACACAGAGCCATCCATCCTTCTCCCTGCTGGGAAGGAATAGTCACTCACACACACACACACACACACACACACACTCACACACATATACACACACACACACACAGACACTCACACACATACACACACACACACACACACACACACACAGAGCCATCCATCCTTCTCCCTGCTGGGAAGGAATAGTCACACACACACACACACACACACACACAGCCATCCATCCTTCTCCCTGCTGGGAAGGAATAGTCAAACACACACACACACACACACACACACACACACACACACACACACAGGCATGGAGATAGCAGAAGTGTACTCTTTCAAAGACCAGAACTCAAAAATGCAAAAGGGTCCAGCTGAGACTGTCCAACCCTCCTAAACATGAGATTCTCAACATGATTCAACCTTCCATTTATTGCTCAGGGTCATTACCACGAACATTATTTATTGCACTGTGCAGTCATACTGCCGTTCCCTCAGAAGCTCTGTGCCTTTTCCCTTCAATCACTAAAATATTTAGTTTATCTGCTTTTCATAATTTTTTCATCTTGCCATGACTGTCAGATTCTCTGTTGTTATTTTGTAGGGGACAGCCTGCAGAAGCAGTCCTCTGTCTCCACCAGACATATTTACAAAGGCAAGATAACTAGATGACCAAGTTGGCCAGTTGGGCCTGAGCAAGACAAGTCACTCAGGTAGGGAACAAGAATCCCTGGTGCATTCATTCTGGGAAGTCTGAGGTTTCTTCTTCCTTTTCCTTGGTTCCACGGAAAGTTCAAATTGTAAGTATTCTTCGTTCGGAATAAAAATGGTAGGAAAGCTCTGTACAATTCATGAGCAGCAACTTAGTTTCAGCACAACAGCATCATTCCTCAAATTAAATGAATGCTACTAATTTGAATGTCACTGGGTTTCTAGTTCTTATCATATTCCAGTTAGGAATTTGTTTTGGCTTTACAGCTGTGTATGAGTTTGCATGTATTTAAGTAGCACTATAATAATAAAGCCAACACTGGGGAACCATAGAAATATCTCAATTCCGTCTTGCAGAACTTTCCTTGGATGATACCAGTGTGTGACACTTGGTCTGTCCTTGGGAGAGGGGTGGACTTGTCCTTGACTCAAGTCTTTCAAGTCAGTCAATTGTCACTGTCAGGGGTAAAGGGGTTGACAACAAACATTATTCTCAAACAGGGTCTTGATGGCTCACTGGGGAACTGGGTTCTGAGGCTGATGATTACTCAGATCATCCAGCATATACTGAAACTCAGATTTCTGTTGCCATCAAGACATCCATGTAACTTTTCTTTGAATTGAGTTTCTTATGTAGATTCACACACAGTTATAGAAATAATAACAATGGTCACATCCCCAATGGTAACATCTTATACAACACAGTAATGTCACAGCCTGAAGTTGCTATTGATATCATCCACCCATCTTAATCCACCTAGATCTTACCAGTTTGACACAGACTTACTTGTATTTATTTTTGCATGTACTTACTTCTATGCAGTTATATCCCATGTGTAGGTGGGCATATCCATCACCACAGTCAAGATGCAGAATAATCCCATCACCACAAGGATCATCAGAGCTACATACTTTCGTAATCATATGCGCATTCCAACCCCTGGCAACCACCAATCTGTTATCCATGTCTTTACTTTTGTCATTTCACCAGTGTTATATAAATAGAATCATACAGCACACAACATTTTTGGATTGTTTTTTTGGCACCCAGTATAATTCCCTCAAGATCCATCCAGGATGCTGTATGCACCAATACTTTGCACCTGTAACTGCTGGGTAGCACTCTGTGGTGAATGGACCACACACAGTTTGTTCAAGCATTCACCCACTAAAAGACATCTGGGTTGTTTCCAGTTTGGGGATGTCACAAATAACACTGCTATGAACACTCCTTTATAGGTTTTTGCATGAACATAAGTTCATTTCTCTGGGGGGAAATGTCCAAGAGTGAGAATGTAGGGTTGTGTGGTCACTGGGTGCTCAGTTTTACAAGCAACTGCCAATCTTTTCCTGTGTGCCTACAGCATCTTATTCGACAGAGCATCTTTAAACTGTCTTCAAGAACAAGTGGACTCCAGTTTACCAAACACTAATTTAGTAACACCAGGTAACCAGCAAGGGGCCCTCAAAGATACAAAAAGAGGAAATATCTGGTCCTGGAAGAGGAAAAAAGTCATTTTGACTTTTAATGAATAGAAATTGAATAAACTTTTTTAAAAGTTTCAAAAAGTTCTCTGCCTTCCAAATGGTGGAGACTGGAGTTTTGAGGTGGTGTCCCTTTCTATGGGTAAAACTCAAGTGATATTTTGGCAACAAATGGAGAACAAGTCCCCACTTCCTCAGGTCTTGAGGCCAATCCACCTCTAGAATCAGAGCTGCAGGCCATGAAAGATGACTTTCAGTCGACCGCCATAGGCCTGAAGCTCTGACTCCAGGGTCCCCCTCTTCTCTAGGTCACTTCCAAGACCCTGGAAACATGGTCATAAGTTAATGTAAAATTTCTAAAAGTAAGATATTATCACAGCACATCCCCCATGGGCAAGGGAAAGGGTTCCTGCAGAAGGGTTGGACTGGATGCAAAATAATAGCTAAGAAATTTATTTATCATAAAAAAACAACAGAAGACAGAATTATCTTTTGAAGCAGGGGCAGGACCGATTGAGCCATCCATAAGGGACTGGCTCTGACACAGGAAGGAGCCGTGCTTGGTTTATTTATAGCGGTACAGATCAAAGTGGGCCGGGTAGGAGCTTCTGTGAGAAACAGGATGGGGCGGAGGTAAGCAAGCCATTTGGCTCTAACAGGCCTAATTTCCCACCTAACAGGCCCGCCTAACATCCAGCGCCTGCATTCAAACTCCAGTGGTGAACCAACCACAGGGCAACCACATACTTCAGTCACTCTCAAATAATTTTCCTGAAGCCAGATTTCCCTAAGAGTTCAACCAAGTTTGGGTTTTTCTGAAGGCCATGAATATCGCCCCACAAGATATTTCAACCACAACTGAATAAGACTTCTTATTCTGACCTTCCTTATGTCACAGGTGACAGTGGAATAAGCAGTCATAGGCCTTTGGGGACACAGTAAGGAAGTAAGGCTGGGGATATATTTAGTTTGAGGTGAGTGGGATCTATTCATGTGGTCTGCAGTCATTGCCTTGTGTAGTCAAGTTAATGCCGGCTGCCCTGGTACAAGAACATGCCCTGGTACACAAACATCTCCCAAAGAAGTCTTACCACCTTCCTGGCCAACTCCCCTGGCCTGGCCGTGAAGGTTGAGGATCAACAGATGTACTACTACATGAACCTGTTGGAGACTCCCAGCACCAGAAGTACATGGTAGAAGGAGAAATAAGGTCTGAAATATCCACAGAGAAAAGAGAGTCCATGGACTGCTCCTTAAATCATCAGGCATGTAAAGGGTCAAGCAGAGGATTCAGTTCTCATCGACCCTCATCACAATGGAAGGTCTCTCTAGTCAGGAACAGTCTCAGTAACAAAACTTGCAATTACAAATATACCATACTCTTCCTTTTTAAGACAAAATAAAATTTATCAGATTCTCTGTATATGAGACATAACCTGTAGGATACCACCACCATGAGTATATCCATGTACAGTAACACATTTTATGTATCCCAACAAATCACATCACATTTTAATATATCTGACCCATCTTGACCTAGGGAAGTCTAGTGGTTCCAGGAGAAGTAGAATTTGGCCAATCTCCTAAAAGAAATTGTGGAAATTAGAAATTATACTAAATAGAAAATATGATCTTTCTATCCTTCTAGGGAATCTGATGGGTGAGCCAAGAAAAAAAATGGAAAAATATAGAGGCTGTTTCTTAATTAAAATAACAGGTCATTTTCCTGGATTTGGTGCTACTGATGTATTTTTCAGCTTTTTAAAATGTGTGGTTAGGTATGAGTTTTTCCCTCATTCTGTATAAGCATTTACTTTGGCAACTAATTTGGTATTCTTAATTCTGTGATACGCCCACCCTGAATACCACTGCTGGGAGAGAAACATGGCCGCCGTGTGGACGGACTCAGACTGACCACTCTCTGCCTCTGCACTCGCTCATCTCCATGCTGCTGGGCAGCCGCTTCCTGGGGATCCACAGGAAGGCCCGGACTATGGGAAGCACACAGTTATAAACCGTCCCCTCCACCCTCCCGCAGAAGAAGGCTCTGCAGGCTGCAGGTGGCTCGGACGGCTGAGGTCTGAGTGAGCCCCAGCGTCTCAGTCTCTGGACACCACCTGCCTGCTCTCCTTGACTCCTGACTGCATCGCTCCCATCTCCACTTTCATCATCCCACCTCCTCCTTTGTCTCTGACTCTCCTGCCACCTTCTAGAATGACCCTTGTGATTATTACACCTGGATGCTCCAGGAAAACCCCCCATCTCAAGGCCATGTTCACACATTCTTGGAATTAGGATGTGGACATTGCTGGGGATCACTCTTCTGTCCACTACAACTCCCAGTTTGCTAAACGAGCCATCAACCTCTCCAAACCTGCCTTATCTCATGTATGATGAATAATTGGACTAAATAATGTTTTTTACCTCCAAAATTCTTTAATTCCATAATCCAGTTCAGCAGCACATGTTGGTGAGATAGGAACTCAAGTCAAGCGCCATCTCTGCTTATAGGTTCCTGTGGAAACCAAATAGTGAGGAGATGAGACCAGGGTTTGTGGCCTAGTGTATCCAACTTTGTTTTGAAGACACTTGGAACAATATCTGGAATATCTTCAAGGAAATCGTTTTCTGCTTTTTATCTCTATCTTGAGTAAAGCTGCTCACAAAGCAAAGGTAACTCTTGGCTGTTCTTTGCAAATTCAGTCATCAAAACATTGTTTATTTTCCCTCAGAAGCTTACTCCGCTAACATAACGTGCCGCTGTTTCCCATAACTACTGCCTTCAGTCACACTCGGAGGAATCTCTCTTCCCCTCCCTCAGTGATATTCTGGTAGAGCTCAGACCTCACCTCAACCTAGTCCAGCTTACGTCAGCAAGGCTTCCTTTGGCTGGTCAGGCTCACCCATGGGGCCAGGAGTGGGGAGGGTTCTGCTGGAAGCACCCAATACTCTCCCCTCCTCTCAGCAGAAGGATGGGCAGGAAGGACCAGGACAATGATTGCCTTATCTGGTGCCTCAAGGTCGATGCTACCCGTGGCACCATCTTCAGGAAAGGAGGCATCCAAGCACTGCCTCTTGGAGGGGTGAGCAGCCTCCCTCAGAGGCTGCAGGCCTCCCCACCCCACCTTTCCTTCACCCCAGAACATGGCAGAGCTGCTCAGTTCAGCCTCCTCCAACCCCACCCTGGCTCCAGCCTCCAGCATCTCCCTCTCCCCTGGTGCCTGGCTCAGCCAGCGATTCAGTCCCCACCCAACAGGGAAGCACCACCATTTCAACCTCATCGAAGGGCAGGCCTTAAGCTGCTCCACTGTCAGCAGCCCTCTGTTGACCACCACAGCTCGCAGCTCTCGCAGGCGCTTATCCCTCTGCCCGACATGTGTGCTGTGTGTGCGGACACCTGAGCGGAGAACGGCACCTCCTTCGGATCATTGCTTTACTCAGCAACACTAGCGGGCAGGAAAGCTCAACTGATGGAAATGTAGCAAAGACAAAAAGACCTCCCCTCATAGGACTGTCAAATGGGTAAAGAAATGGGAGAGAAGAGGACTGAGTAGGGTAAGGGACTAAGAGTGCCAATGGCAAGGAGGATGTAAAGGGGTTGGTCAGAAAAGGTGACAAGTGAGGAAAGATTTGAGGGAGGCAAGGAAATAGGCCCTGTAGATATATCAGGGAAAAAATTGCTAGACAGAGGTCGCTGGTGCAAAGGCCCTGAGATAAGAGCTGTGCAAGGTCTAAAGAGTCAAAAGGAGACTAGGAGCCAAGTGAACAAGGGGGAGCAATAGAGGTAAGACTAGAGAGGTGAGTAGAGAAGGCAAATGGTAAAAGATTTTATAAGCTACTATATTATTCTGATTTTCTTTTTACTGTTGTTACTGTAATAAAATACTGGTGATAGGCTACCTTATTTATTTATTTATTTTGGTGGTGCTGGGGATTGAACCCAGGGCCTTGTGCTTGCAAGGTAAGCACTCTACCAACTGAGCTATATCTCCAGCCTGGCTACCTTATTTTTAAAAAAAGAGGTTAACTTTGCCTCATGATTTCAGAGGCACAAGTTCTATAGGTCTCATCTGGTGATGGCCTTCTTGCTGGCAGAGTCCTGAGGTGACACAGAGCATCACATGGCAAGAGACAGGGAGGATGTGCGTGTATCTGTGTCTCTCTCCTCTTTTTATAAAGCCACCAGTATGCAATCACGGGGCTCCACCCTGAGGACCTTACCTAAGACTCATCACCTCCCAAAGACCTTGCCTCGGGACACCATCATGGGATGATTCCACCCTCTTAATACTTCACCCTAGAGATCAAATTCCAACTCGTGAATTCTTGGAGTTCACGCAAAACCATATCCAAATCATAGCAGCTACTAAGGTCTTTGCAATGTGCTCTGGATTCCAGAGGAAGACACTGGAAAGGACTGGGCAGAAGAGAGACATACTCTGACTTGTCTCAGGGTCCCTCCACCTGCTCCAAGGACAAGGGATTATGGGAAAGCAAAGACAGAACAGCAAGACCAGCAGGTGGCGACCAAGTAACCCAGGCAAGGCACACAAGTGGGCTTGGGGCAGTTTGGTAGCAGTGTAGATGGTGGGAAATGGGTTGACATCTAGATCTATTTTGAAGCAGGCCAACAGGATTTCCTGACCTATTTGATGAAAAGTATGAGAGAATGGTAGGAGTGGAGACTTTGTGCCTGAGTCCCAGGAACGATGGAAGTGCCATTAACTGAGGTGGGAGGAGGAGTGGATCAGTCAGGGGAGGGACATCACACTCATCTGGGCACATTCAGTTGAGCCTTATGTTAGGCATTCGAGTGGAGACATCAGGGAGACCGTGGTTATATACATCTAGACTTTATGGGAGAAGTACAGACTAGATGTATAAAGACATTGGCATCTAAAGGGATTTCAAGTCACCTACAAGAAACAGAAGACAAAGAGCCCAGAAACAGCCACACAAACACAGCCAGCTGATCCTTGACAAAAGAGAAAAGGCAATTAAGTGGAGCAAGAATGCTCTTTTCAACACATGGCACTGGAATAATTGGATGTTGATATACAAAAACATAAAATAGACACGGACCCCCTTCCATTTTCCCCAAAAAGTAGTTCAAAGTGGATCGTGGACTGAGGTATAAAATACAAAAACCATAAGATTTGTAGAAGAAAATAGAGGATAAAATCTTTGTAACTTGGAGTTTAGTAACAAGTTGTTAGATGCAACACCCAAAGCACAATCCATGAAAGAAAATATTGATGGGCTGGACTGTATTAAAATAAAGCAGAAGACCATCCAGGGAGGGAGAGGGTGCAGAGACAGAGCAGTCCAAGGAAGATGCTCTGACGTTTCCAGCTCCATGAACACCCTCTTAAACTCCCACAATTTTGGAAAGCAATGGGGTTGGAGACACAAATTTAGAAGTCAGCATAAGTTATACTGAAAGTACTCACCAGGGCTGGGGTTGTAGCTCAGTGGTAGAGCACTTGCCTAGCATGTGCAAGGCACTGAGTTCAATTCTCAGCACCACATATAAATAAATGAATAAAATAAAGGTTCATCGACATCTAAAAAAATTTAAAAAAAAAATAATAAAGTACTCACCAGCCGCATGAAGTGACCTAGAAGGTGTCCCAGGCAGAGGGTGGAACAGTGCTGTTCCCAAGACCAGGCAAAAGAAGGTGTCAAGAAGGAAAGAGTGGCTGGGTCTCTGGTGCACACCTGTGATCCCAGTCACTCAGGAGGCTGAGCAGGAGGATCATAAGTTCAAGGCCAGCTAAGGTAACTTAGTGAGACCTGTCTCAAAATTTAAAAACTTAACAAGGGCTGGGGATGTAACTCAGTAGTAGCGTGCCCCTCTGTTCAATCCCCAGTACCACTAAACAAAGTGGGGCTAGGAAGTGTGGTCAACGCGTCAGAAGCAATTCATAAGCCAAGAGAGGCTGAGGATTAACTGTTTCGTTGGCCACATGAGGTCACTCATTGCACTGGCAGCGATGCTCTGGGCTGTGGATGCAAAGCTCCCACTAGAGTGAATTCAAGAAGGAATCAGAGAAGAGGAGGGGACAGCTAATTTAGGAAGTTCCGTCATAGAACTTTCTGGAAAGAGAATCAGAGATAACGGGCAGTATCTAAAGGGGATGTCACAGAGAGGGTTTTTGTAAATGGAAGAAATTGCAGCAAGCTTGTATCTGTTGAAAACAATTCAGTAGAGATGAGAAAGGATACAGAAGGGGAGGGGGAGGACTGCAGGAGCACAGGGCATCTTGGAAAGAGGAGAGGGAGTGCTCCACACTCAGCCATCTGAACTAGAGGAAATAAGCAAGACCCGGCGCATCTGGAAGTTCAAATGTCAGGCCAGCTTCCTCACGAGGTCCACTTTGTAATAGCAGCTCATCCTCCAAAAGCATCCCAGGGTAAAGGTAAATCAGTAGCACAGAATTTCTGACAAAAGGACAATAATAAGCAAATAATCAAACAAAATCTAGGCATTTACTGTACCTTCTGAAGCTGTACAATTATCTACCAGTATAAAAGTTTGGACCAGCAAGTCAGCCAATAATTCTGAACAGATCTTTCACAGAATATATATCAGAAGACGATAAGCAACAGGTAAGTGTATCTTCTAATGCATTAAATCCGTTACCAATTTCTTTGAGGCTAAGCATCAACTTATGTAAAAACAGTTAACTTGTCTGTGATTTGCTTTGCCCCAGGTGCAGGGCAGAAGCTGTGTTTGCAAAACATCTTCTGTTTCATCAACATTTAAAACTGTTCACAGAAAGCAGATTAGTGCTTGACTGGGCCTGGGGGTAAAAATGGGATGTGAATGCAAATAAGCCAGAAGCTTCTTTATGAGATGATGGACATGTTGTAAAATCATACTATGTAGTACATTAACACCTCTTTAAATACACTAAAAACCATTGATTTTGACACTTATGGCAGACCAATGTTGTGGTATATATTACATCTTAATAATACTTACAAAAAAAAAAAAAAGAAAGAAAGAAAATTGTTCAGAGAAGACCCCAGTCCTCTGGGAGGATGCTATTCCCCTCTAGCTCCAGGATTTCTTGCTTCCTTCTTAGAAGCCAGAGTTTGACCTCAGTGCTGCTGGATATGGAAATTCCAAAGCCACCTGCACAAGTTAGGACTCTTTGTGGCATCTAAGAGTTTCTCAGATAGTACAAGGTCTAGACCTCAGGTATGTTTGAGTGGTAATTTAATCCATAATTCCTTGATCAACAACCTATAAAAATTTTTATCAGCCAGTGAAGAGCACTATGTCTGGCACTCTTTGATAATAGTGGTAGTCTTCAGAGATGAACGAATGGGAGTTCACAAAAGAAACCAATGCCAGCTTGATATTGTAGCCCATTTTTTGGTTGCTATAACAAAATACCTGAGGCCAGGTAATATATAAAGAAGAGAGGATTATTTAACTGATAATTTGGGAGGTTCAAGGGCATGGTGCCAGCACTGGCTCAGCTCCAGTGAATACCTAATGGCAGATAGCATCATGGCAGGAGTGTGTGTTAGAGGAAAAGATCACAGGGTGAGATAGGAAGCCAAAGTGGGGGGGGGGGGATGGCTAGACTTGCTCTTTTATAACAGTGCTCTCGAGAAAACTAACCAGGGTCCCACTAGAACTATATCGATTTCTTCCTAAGGCAGTGCCCCTAATGACCTAACTGACTCCCAATAGGCCCCACCTCTTAATAGTCCCTCCACCTCTTAATATTGCCACACTGGGAACCCAGCTCCCAACCCATGAGCCCTTGGGGAAGACTCAAGCCATATCCAAACCAGGGCTCATCCAGTGAAATCTTCTATGCTCACCTATTTCATTTACACCGAGATTCCCACTTTCTCCCTTAAATCTAGCTCAGCATTTGCCCGGGGTTGCTCCTAACAGTCTCAAGGCCTCTGAATCTCTGTTCCAATCCCCACCCAGGTAGATTCTGTCTGCCTCTTGGGTAACAGGGCCGTGTACGTGACATGCAGCTCAGCATGGTCCTCTCTAGAAAACTGCTCTGAATTGATGCCAGCTCCATCTGAGGCAGGACATCTCTGAACTACTGAAGGAAGAACTGAGTAAGCCTGGGCTGGGCCTTTTACTAAATGTCCAACCCCTCAAATTCCACCACTGTGGCTGCCTCTACCAGTACCAAGCCTCAGCATTGTCCTGATGGATGGGATTGTTTGGCCAAATGAACGACAGATTTTCAGGGTCTCTAGGTGGGCTGCGTCTCCCTCTGGCTCAAGGCGGTAGGTCTCCTGTCTGGTCCCCACCCCTCAATGTGTCTGGGTCCTCCCACGGACCTCACACTATGCAGGCCATCGTTCTTCACTCCCTTGCTGCCCATCTCCTGACCACTGGCACTTCAGACCCTCACCATCAATACAAAGCCTTTCTTTCAGAGTTGAGCAGTTAGGAGCAGAGCCTCAAATCTTGGTTCCTTCTCTTTTTCCCTGGGCACCTCGGGAAATCACGCTGGGCAACCCTCTATGATTCAGTGTCTTCCTCTGTAGCGAGATTAAATGGCTATATGGAGTAGAGAGCTTATTAGCACAGTCACACGCCTGGCGGTAAGCACACAGTCATCCCTAGTTCTTCCCGTGGTCAGTGAGCCGCATCATCTCGCTGCAGTGCCTTTGGGGATCTTCAGGTCTGGGGCACTTTCCAGCTGCCTTCAGTATTGTTTGTGACTTGGGGATTGCCATTTTACTGTCAGGGACCTTTCTCCCTTCTCTTTTATGATGTTGCTGAAGTTCAAGATTGCTGGGCTGTCAACTCTGGATAAGAAACTTGCTTTCTGTTAGCTATTTGCTCTTAATTCCAACACAATCTGATTTCTCAGATACCAGAGCAACCTGATCTACTGTCACCATTTCTTCATCCCAGCTTGTCCCCAGGCCTCTTTGCTTCTGTGTCTCCGGCCCCCTCCTACCCCCAGAAGCAAAAAGAGGAGCTGTGTAGCAGGCATTCCCATTTGTCAGTGCAAAACCCTTGCCTTCTACGGGGACTCATTTCCCTTCCCAGCCCTAATTCTTTGCCCTTTTAAGCCAGAGCTATTATTACTTCTAATTTGCATTGAATGGTCCCTTAGCAGCCATCCCACACTGAATGTGATGCCAGCTTCCTCCTAATACTGCTAGATTTACCAAAATCTTAGCTCTTTCTGAATACAACTTAAAATGTGATAATGAGAAATATGAAGAGCGTTCACCACATCCACAAACACAAAGATCATCCTTTACCGAAAAGTGCACCATCGCCAAGTTGACTGGAACACATGTTTTAGATGAGGCCTATGTTTTCCTTGCCATCAATAAAAGCAATCTCAAGGACATGTTCTCCTTAAAACATTTTTGGGGTCAAAACAGTTTCACTGCTCTTAAGAATAAGGTGGGGGCGGTATACGCATGGTCAATAGGAACATGAAAAAAAGCTCAATTTGTCAAGGAAATGCAAATCAAAAACACAATGAGATATCATCTCACTCCAGGAAGAAAGACTCTAATCAAAAAGATAAAGGATAGCAAGTAATGGCAAGAAAGAGGAGAAAAGGGAACTTGTGTATACTGTTGGTGGGAATGCAAATGAATGTAACCATTATGGAAAATTAAAAATAGAACTACCATATGATACAGCAATCCCACTACTGGGTGTGTATACCCAAAGGAAATGAAATCAACACATCGAAGAAACATCTGCATTCCCATGGTTATTATACCACTACTCACAATCACCCAGAAATAACCTAAGTGTCCATCAACTACTAGATGAATAAAGAAAATGCAGTATACATAACACGATGGAATACTATTCAGCCATGAAAAGAATGAAATCCTATCACGTGAGGCAACATGAATAGAATTAGAGATCATTTTGTTAAGTGAATAAGTCAGGACAGAAGGACAAGTACTATACTCACTTGTGAAATATTTTTAAAAAGTCCATCTCATATTAGTTGGGAATAGAATGGTGGATACCAGGGGCTGGAAGAGTTGGAGGGAGGGGCAATGGGAGATGTTGAACGAAGAGTACTAATTAGTCACTGCTGGGTAGTTGCACAGGAGTAAGAAGTTCTGGTGTGCCACTCCATAGTAGGGTGACTATAGATAATAATGTTACTGTATGTTTCAAAAAGCTAGAAGAAAGGGTTTTTAAAGTTTTTACCACAAAGAAAGAAATGTTTGGGGAGATCTGATTTAAATATTGGAATATCACGTGGTATTCCGTGAATATGTATGATTTTATGTCTTTAGGGATCAGTTAAAAATAACTGTCTGGTGGTATGGTCCTCCCCACCTGCTGGGGGTGCTCCTGTGAAGGTCCACCCTGGTCCCAGTCAGTGGAGGTGGGAGCCATGCTCCTCAATGAGATGATCCAATTGAATATCATTCATTTTACTTTCAAACGGTCTTGTCAGTTTTTCGCTTTCTTTCTTGTCATTTTCTAAAGTATCCCAGACCTGTTAACCATTCTGTCACTTTTTCTGCTGAGGTACCTTTCTCCAGTCACCTAAAACAGAACTCCACCCATCCCTTCTCTCTGAGTATCATTTCTTCCCATTTAGTTGGTCATTAATAACTTCCTCATTTGTATCTGCAATACCTTTTGGCACTATTTGGAGAGTCCCCTATATCTCTGACACTACCTGAAGTCAAAATAAAAGCACTCTTTTAATCATTAAAAAATTAAAACATTTTATTAAAATTTTAAAAAGAATAAGGGAAAAGATTCTAAATAATAGACAATATTTAACTAAGTACGTTATTCATAATAATTTTTAAAAACATTTATTTTGGCTTTAACCTTTCCCAAAAGGATATAAACAGTGGTATGCTAGTACAGTAACTCCCTGGGAGAAAAAATTCAAGATCTATTTTATGGTGATTGTCTATATGGATGGTGTAAATACTCCAGCTGTGGCTAATTTCAAGTTGTCAACTGTTCAAGAAGGGGTTCACAACATTCCATGATACTTAGCAGATGCAAACGTTCTAGTACATCACTGGAAGTCAATCTAAAAACAGATATGGAAATGCACCAAGTTAACATACATGAAAGGTAGGGAGAAAGAAGGAAAGTAACGAGGCTAGAGGTATGAGATGGAACCAGGGATTTGTAAATATGAACATTCATATGATAAAGCCATAGATACATGTTTAATACATTTGACTCTAGGAGACAGCCAGCACTGAAAGGAGAAACTTACCTGGTTCACAGTGTTCTTAAGACAAAAATAAATTGCATGCTGAGAAGGACCAGTTTCCTGTGTTTCAAGTAGGTCGCCTTTCTCCTCCAGAGGGTCCTGTAAAGCAGACTGTGTCACGAAGTGCACACATCAGCAACGTCAGTCTGGTGATCTGACCTGGGAACTGCAAAGAGCTGAGAGCAACGTTACAGGCCAGGGGATGCAGTCCGTGTCTAGGGACCAGCATTCCCAGCCAACCCCTGTGGATATGAGCCACAGCGTTGGGGCGATCTTCTGGGCTTTTGCTAAACATCAGACTGTGGTGAATTTGAAAGTGCCCTCTCACCTGGAATAGTTACTGGCCATAAACCCTGACCCAGGTGTTCTGGCAATCAGGGCACAGGAAAGAGTGATATTCCCTTTGGAAAACAGAGGCATCTACTAGGAGTCTCGTATGAAGCCATGGCTCCTCTACTTCAAAGTGAGCAATTCCCGGTGCAATAGTCAAAGTGTGGAAGGAAATGCAAATGTGAAATGTGCAGGCTTCGATCTGCACTGGCATGATGGTTTTATGGGTCTAAAAGGAGAGGATGGGAGTGACAGCTGTGCAGTGAACTGAGAATTTTCTCAACTTTATCAACCTCCTTCCTAAAGGTCCATAAAAAGGAAAAGGTCACCTTTTCCTTTTGGAATTTGGTGGAAAGCTTAATTTAAAACATCAGCTTTTAATGGAAGTATAATATACATGCAGAAAAGTTTCATAATGAAAAGAGAGCAAGGACATCAGCACTGGGTCACGAGGCAGAACGTCGCTTGCCCCCACTGCACTCTCACACTTCCTTCCCATCTCTGTTGCATAACCACAGGCACCACTAGCTCCTCTTACCTGCTCTGAACCTTGTATTAATGGACACATATGGTTAGCAGTGGTTCATTTCTGGTTGCTCTCACTCATCAAGACGTTTGCGAGGTTCATCCACCTGGTTGCAAATAGGTACAGACGGTTCATTCTTAGTATTCTGCCATTTGAATATATCCCAATATGTCCGTTTTCCTTTTAATGAGAATTTGAGTTGTCATTTTTAGCTATGAGTAAAGCTTTTATAAACATCCTAGTATGTGTTTTTTGCTGAACATAGCAATCATTTGCTTGGGCTTATATGCAGAAGAAATTACTGGATCATATTATATTGCTTTAATAAATACTGTCATAAAATATGCCAGAGTAATTGTATCAAAAAGGTAACATTCTACTCAAATAAGCAAAAACCAACCAGGCATGGTTGTGCATGCCTTGTAATCCCAGCAATCCAGGACACTGAGGCAGGAGGATTGCAAGTTCAAGGCCAGCTTGGGCAATTCAGCCAGATCCTGTCTCAAAATACGAATGCAAAGGACTGGGCATGTAGCTAGTAATAAAGCACCTCTGGGTTCAATCCCCAGTAGTGCACTAAATAAATGTAAGTAAAAATCTTTTGAAATATAGGTGATCCAAGGTGAAGATGTTGTGAGAGATTTGGAACACTAATATAGTTTGTAATACAACTCTATTCAATCTATTATCACTGGAATTATGAAATAAACAGATTTGTTAACTCAAAGATTTGAAGTTAATTGTTAGTCCAAGATGCAGAGGAATAAATATTAATTCACTAAAGAAACAAGAATAAGTCATTCAGAGTGTATATCATCATGAACGGATTTATTTCTCAATAGAAGCATTTCTATTAAGATAAGAAACAAGGTGGGGGTGATTTCTATCTGTCCTGTTGTTCAACATTGTCTTGCAGATAGTTGCCAAGGCTTATAGACAGGGAAACATCTAGAGACCTGGAAGGGTTAGAGAAGTGCAAAAGAGGAAGTAAGTGGATTTCTGCGAGTAGAGGTGTGAGAGCATACCTTCACAATCCTGGAGAAGCAATAGAACTAACACAATAAAATAACTGGCAAGGTAAAAGAAGGCAAAATCAACTTTAGAAACAATATTCTTCACATATGACATCAACAACCAGTTACAAAACATAATGCTAGAGCAAGTCCCACTTACAAATAGCAGTAAGACGTGAAATACAATATGCAGGAATAAACAATAAGAAATGCGCAAAATCTAAATGAGAAAAACTTCAAACTCTGAATGACAGAAAAGTCGATTTGAACAAATGCAAAAGCAACTCTTGTTCTTGGGCAGGAACGCTGCATCATAAAGACGTCAGTTCTTCTCAAATTAATTTATGAAGGTAATGAAATGTCAACAGAATTGCCAAAAAGCATTCTTTATCAAGCTAGGTAAGTTGACACTGAAATTTACACAAGCAGTCACAAAAGATTACATACTGTGTGAATATATTTATATGAAATCTCCAAAATGGGCAAATTTATAGAGACAGAACTATTAGTGATTGCTTGGAACTGGGAGGAAGGTAGAGCAGAGAAGAGGGTCGGACTAATGAGGGGCGCAGGGTTTCTTTTAGGAGAGAGAAAAATGTTCTAAAATTTGATGGTAGTGGTGGCTTCTATACCATGTGAATATGCTTTAAAATGTATTGATTTGCCACACTTTATTTTTTTTTCTGCACAGAGCTTTATTTTTGTCATTTCAGTATATTCTCTGTTCTTTGAAATGAAACTATTTTCTGAAGAAGAAATGAAGAGCAAAATAACAAATTTGAATAATTTTGAGTAATCTATTTTGAGTAAATCATAACAATTTCATCAGTTTTAATGGTCCTTCATTCTTGGCAAAATTTAGTTATTCCAACTTTGCATCACTTAAATAAATACCTTCCTGTATGTGAGAAGAAAACCTCATATTTTCGAAAACAGTGCATATTTTCTTAATAATAATAATATTCTTAAGAATAATAAGCATATTCTTAAGAATATGCTTTTAACAGCTTCATTGTGCTACAACTGACAATAAATTGGATACGCACTTTAAATAAGTGAAATGCAAGATATGTAAATTATAAGACAAATAATATTTACATGGGAAAATAAACATACAGAAATTGGAAAGCAATAAAAAATACAAGGTAGGACTAACCCTATCACATATTAAAACATACACTGCAGTCTTATAATTAAAACAATGAGGTAGTGGCAAGAGAATATGAAGATTGGTAGAATAGAATATAAAGTTCAAAATAGACCCCAATCCTGTGGAATTTTAAAATATTATAAAGGTTGCATCTCATATCATTGGGATAAAAAATGGATTTTTTAATGAATAATGCTGAGATAACTGATCAACTATTTGTAAAAAGATAAAATTAGGTTCATACCTCATGCATTTCTAATACATAAATTCCAAACATATTAGGAAAAATGTTCAAAATTTTACAAGCACTAGAAGAAAACTTAGGTGAATTTTTCTTTAATTTGGATGCGAAGATAGGCTTTCTGTGACCACAAAATCCAGAAGCAATACAAGAAAATAGCAACACATTTACATTTATAAAAATAGCTGGGCATGGTGGCTCATGCCTGTAATACCAGCAATTCTGGAGGCTGAGGCAAGAGGATGGCAAGTTCGAGGCCAATTTGGGCAACTTAGCAAGACCCTGTCACAAAATAAAAAATAAAAAGGACTGCAGATGTAGCTCAGTGGTAAAAAGCCTCTCAGTTCTACCACCCATACCACAAAACAAAAACAAACCAATGTTTGCATGTCAAAGAAATGTTCTAAACAAAGTCAAAAGACTTTGGTAATGGGTAGAGTAATTTGTATAAAACCAAATATTCTGCAGCTAACAGCTATGAAGGCTGAACAAAATATTTTTTAAGACTATCTTAAACTAATGATCTAAAGCACTGGAAGGGGGTCTACAGCAGGCAGACACTGGATGGGGGTCTATCCTTGAAACAAGTGATCCACACTAATGAATTTTCTGTCTTCACAGATCCTCACCTGAGGGCTTCTTGATCCCACTTGGCACCTCCCGGATTCTAGAAATCAGATAGAAACCTGCAGTCTTACTGGCTCAGGGAATCAAAGGATGAAGCTCGGAGCTATTGCCACAGCCGAGCAGTGAGGAAAGAAATCATTAAAGGAGAGCTAAGAGAAGGAACTCCACATTCAGAATATAAACTGTAAATTTCTCAAAGCCTCTAAAGTATGAATGTATGAGACAGCCCACGTAGGGCCGAAAGAGTCTGAAGAAACATCAGCTGTCGTTCACCACAGCTAAGACAGGCTTTGGAATTTGAGTTCAGCCAAATTAATTGTCTGCTAAGACAGAAATTTAGTTTGAAATCTCTTCAGAGGAACTATCACAGAAAACATAACTTATACAACATGTTGTTCACAACTCTAGAATACAGTAAAAATCATTAGACACACATAAGTGTACATGTACATATACACATACAGTCGCATACACACACACACACACACACACACACACACACAAACATGAGGAAATGTTAACCCATATGCAAGAGAAAAGGCAGTCAGTGGAGCCTGGTCATAATATAACTCACATTGTGGACTTAGTGCACAAAGATTTTTAAAGCAGCAAGTAAAACTGTAGAGAAAAACAAGTTCATAATAAATAGATAGATCGATCTCTGCCAAGAAATAGAAAAAAAAAAAATCAAGCTCGCCAGGTACAGTGGTGCATACCTGTTTTCCCATGGCTAGGGAGGCTAAGGCAAGAGGATCATAAGTTCAAGACCAGCTTCAGCAACTTAGAGAAACCCTGTCTCAAAATTTAAAAAAAAAATTTTAGAAAGGCGGGACTGGGGATATGGCTCAGTTAAGTGCCCCTAGGTTCAATCCCTGGTACAAAAAAAAAAAAAAAAAAACAGGCTCAGAATGACATCTGATATAAAAATAAATCACTGGCTGGACTTAAGATTGGAAATGACCAAAGAAATAACCTGTGATTTTAAAGAATGATTAATCAATATAGGCCATTCTGAAAATAGGGGGAAAAAGATTTTTAAAAAGTCTCAGTGACCTGTGGACAATATCAGAAGGTAAACATATATAGCAAAAGTAAAAGATTTATTGATAAATAATGCAAAGTATCCCCAAATTTGATGAGAGAAATAAATATCTTTCTATAAAACAACTTCAGTGAACCCCAAGCCAGGAACCACATATACACTTTTTTAATATATTTTTTAGATGTTGATATATCTTTTATTTTATTCATTTATTTATATGTAGTGCTGAGAATCAAACCCTACATTTTTAAGGGACATCACAGTCAGAATTGTGAAAATAATATTTTGCAAATAGTAAAAAGAAAAAGAAAAGAAAAAAATAAATAAATAAATGACATACAAGGGAGCAATATCAATGATGGTCAACTTCTTATCAAATAAAATGGAGACCAGAATGTAATGGTCAAAGTGTTGAATGAAAAAGCTGTCAACCCAGAATTCAATACCCAGACAAAATACTTTAGATTTAGGTAGAGGGGAGTGAAGGGAGAGGAAAGGGTTTGTGGGTAGGAAGGATAGTAGAGTGAAACAGACATTATTACCTCATGTACATATATGACTGCAAGACCAATGTGATCCTATAACATGTACAATCAGAAAAATGAGAAATTATACTCCATTTATGTATGATTTATCAAAATGCATAAATGCATTCTACAGTCATGTATAACTAATTAGAACAAATAAAAATTTTTTTAAAAAAGAATAAAGGTGAGAAACCTATTTTCAGGCTAGGCATGGTGGCGTGCACCTGTAATCCCAGCGATTTCTGAGTCGATGCAGGAATATTGCAAATTCAAATTCAAGACCCTGTCTCAAAATAAAAAATAAAAATGGCTGGGGGTGTAACCTAGTGGAAGAACACTCCTAGGTTCAAGACTCAGCGGGGGAAAAAAATATTTTCAGACAAATAGAAATTGAGTGAATTCAACACCAACAGACCTGTACCATAATACTAAGCAATTAAATAATAAAGGCCCCAAATCAATGGAATGGAAAAGTCAAACAACAGACAAATAACAAAGGCAAAAGTTGGCTCTTCAAAAATCAGTAAAATAATAAACTTCTACCTGGATGCAGCAGGAAGAGAGGGAATAAAATCAGTACCTTACGCACATTTAAAGACAAATAAGGCAATATTATGAATAACTTTATGGCAACAAATTTGACAATTTAGATGAAATAGAATAATTCCATGAAAAATAAAACTGACACAAGATGACAAAAAAAGTTTCTAGCCCTACACTTTACTAAAGAAAATAAATGTATTATCAAAAACTCTTCCACAAAGAAAATTCCACACTCACACGGTTTCTTTGGTGAATTCTATTAAACGTTTAAGGAAGAAATAACATTCAATTTGAACAAACTCTTTTTAAAAATAGAAGAGAATAGAAAGTTCCCTCAAGGGCTTTATGAGGTCTGTATAGCTTTAATACCCCAAACTAAACGAGGATATTACAATGAGAGAAAATTAGAGAATGTCCCTCATGAAGCTAAGTAGAAAAATCCTCAACAAAACTACTAGCAAGTTGAATGCAAAAATACGCACAAATGGAACCATGAACAAGATGAATTTTATTACAAGAATACAATATTGATTTAACATATTAAAATCATCAATGTAATCCACCGTATCAAAATGAAAGGGAAAGCAAAAATGCAATGGTTTCATAAACAGAAAAAATTTCAGAGTTTAACTGCTATTCATGATAATGGTGGAATACCAAACATTTTTCCTCTCTTTTTTTTTTTTTTTTTTTTTGTGTGTGTGTGTGTGTGGTGCTGGGGATTGAACCCAGGGCCTTGATGCACCCTAGGCAAGCACTCTACCAACTGAGCTATATCCCCAGTACTTTTCCTCTTTTCTTTTCTTTTTTTGTGGTGCTGGGATTGAACCCAGGGCCTTGTACTTACAAGGCAAGCACTCTACCAACTGAGCTATATCCCCAGTACTTTTCCTCTTTTCTTTTCTTTTCTTTTTTTGTGGTGCTGGGATTGAACCCAGGGCCTTGTACTTACAAGGCAAGCACTCTACCAACTGAGCTATATCCCCAACCCAACTTTTCCTCTTCTATCACCAAGAACAAGTAAAAAATGAACTTCTGTCCAATATCCAGTCATTAAATAAAACAAGAAAGAAAAGACATGAAAATCGAAAATGAAGAGTTAAAACTCTCTGTGTGAAGATGGCATCATTGTTCAGGTAGAGTCTGAAGGAGATTCCATGAAAACCACTAGAATTAAAAAATGAACTTAGCAAGGTCACAGGATATAAGGTCAATATGCAAAAATCCATTACATTTCTGTTTATTACCAGAAAAAAAATAGCATATGAAATTTCAAAAACAATTCTATTTATACTGATAGCTAAAACATTAAATACTTAGGAATATAGTTAACAAAAGATGTTTAAGATCTCTCCAGAGAAAACCATAAATTTAGAAACCTAAATAAACGAAAACTCAATGTTTTAAAAATATATATTCTCCCTATATTGACCTCCCCAAATTGAGTCAATGCCATCCTAATCACAATTTCAGCATGTTTTTAGAGAAATTGACAGACTGATCCTGAAATTCATATGGAAATGCAATGAACCTGGAATCTTCAAAACAATATTGACAAAGTGGAACTAAGTAGGAGAACTTATAAGACCTGAACTTCAAGGCCCCATTAGTCAAACTGGTATGGTGTTTGCAAAAGATTACACAAATGCATTAATGAAACAGAATACAGAGCCTAGAAATAGCAAACACTTAACAAGTTTACTTAATGACTGACAAAGCCACTGAAGCAATCTAATGGGAAAAGCAAACTCTTCTCAGCAAATGACGCTAGCACAAGTAGATAGCCAAAGGGGGAAAGAAAAAAAAAAAAAGGATCTCAATTTCTACCTCAAATCATGCACAAAAAAAATTCAGATAAATGATAGCCTTTAAAACACAATACAGTTAAAACTATAACTCTTTCAGGGAAAAACAAAATCTCTGCAACCTGGGCATAGATTGCTTAGGTTACAGAAAGCAATAACAGAAGGAGGAGGAGGAGGGGTGGGAGGATGGAGAGAGAGGGAGGAAAAGGAAGAAAAAGTAAAAGTTTGCAAAATTAACATCATAGAAGGTGAGAATTTCTCATCGAAAGACACCAATAAGAAAAATGCATAGGCAAGCCATCAGGGTAAAAATATTCACAAAACATAGTTCACAACAGATTGATATCCAGAATATGTAAAGAATGTGCACAGTACAATAACAAAAACACAGGAACCTAATGTTTTTAAGCTGAACTAAAGACTTGGTCGATACCTCACAGAGGAACGTGAAGTAGTGACTGGTAAGCATATTAAACTGTTCAACATCATTTGTCAGCAGAGAAAATGAACATTCAAACCATGAGTTACCATTACATACCCACTAGAATGACTGGGATTTAAAAAAAAAAAAACTGACAGAGCCAGACAGGAGAGAGCACAATAAGTGCACCTAAGGGACACGTGGCCCATCTTCTATGCACTAAGCTTGCTGAAGTGCTGTGAGCTCAACACTTTCAGGCTCCAGGGACAGAAGCCGAGATGACACAGTCCTTGCCCTGGAGGAGTTCATGACTAAGTATCTGACCTCGGCCAGCACAAATCCATACCATGGCTTTGTACAAATTCTAAAGAGGAATCCCTTCATAGACCTAGACCTTACCCAGGGGTGTGACTTGGGGACAGAACATACTAACTGAAGTTCAACCCCTCTCACCTTTGGCCTTTGTGCAGAGCAGAAACTACAACTGTACACAATAGCCCTCGTAGTGTTTGCCTTACCACACTCCCTAAACAGGAGTCCTGGAGGCTCTGCAACTATGAGCCAAACCCGCTTCTTCCAAACCAATATACACTTGGACAGGCTCCGTATTTGCAGTCCTGCCCTCTATTCATCAGCAAGTGAAGCCTGAACCCAGACTAGCTATTCACAGAACAGCAGCGTGGGTGCCAAGGGTAAGACCTTCTAAAAATCCCAGGACTCACAAATCCATACCGTAGGGCTTCTGGGCCTCAGGGTCTTCACCAGCAGGCTGGACCCCAGGATCCAAAGTCTCAGGCCAACACACCTCTGTATTCCAGATGGGTGATTCCAGGACTGCCCACAGCTTTCTGAGCCTCACAATCTAAGGGGTTGGTTCCTCTTTTTTTTTTTTTTTTGTGGTCCTGGGGATTGAACCCAGGGACTTGTACATGTGAGGCTGAGCTATATCCCCAGTCCTGGCTACTCTGAGGTGATCCCTCTAACTGAGCTGGTTCCCAGCCCTGCCCAGTCCCCACCCTGTCTTCCCTGGTGCACCCTGCCACCAAACATACAGTACCCCTGCACACACACCCCCAACTGGATCCATACAGATGGGATTTTCACTTATTGGCAGAGACAGGCAGCAAGGTTTCTCAAGGTAAAAACAGTCCTGGTTCACTCGTCTTGTGCCATCACCAAAAACACAGTGGGTTTGGCAAATGGCCCTTTCGATTTCCTCATTCCTTCTTTTAGGTCAAAGTGAGTGCAAATTGGGCACGGTGGTAAGCAGTTGACAGTAATTACTGAAAAGGTGACAACACCATCTGAAGTACACAGCACTTACCCTGTTATACAAAGAACCTGGGCCACCTTGGCCTGGTTTTCCCTGTGAGGGAGGACAAAGTCACAAACACTCTACTTCTCAGCTCCAAGCCTGGCAAGATGCAGGCACTGGGCCTCGCAGGTAAAGGTGGTCTCCTGGGGCAGGTTCCATCCTCACCAGCCAAGCTGCCCATTCTCTGGCCCTAGAGAGTTTCATTCATACATCTGGCACTTCCTGTGTTCTGTGTGGCATATCACCAAGTCACAGCCCTGCGAGGGGAACTCAAAAACCACATGCATTAGGCCAGAGCTCCTCAATAAATGACAAGGCATTTTACGGAGGTCATTTCCCCACTTAGCTCAGCTGACAAACCCCATAAATTCCTTCTAATGTTCACGCTTGTGTCTTGGATGGGATTTTCCGTAACCTGCCCCCAGAGACATCCTAGCTAAAAATCACACATCCTCTGATTTATTAAACAATAACAGATTGGAAACTTAAAAACATTTCACATAATTAGTTTTAGAAATCCTGGGTTTGAAATGACCAACAATCTACACAGACTGTGTATTTTCATGGAACAATTAAAATAAGAATTAATTATCCAGGGGGAAAGGTGGCTATAACAGAAAACCGCAGTGAAGAGTAGCTGGGATGGAGTGGTCACAGGGATGAACCGCTGGCTTTGGAACCACATCACCCTGGATCAGGTCCCTAGCTCCATCATTGATTAGCAGTGGGATCTTTCTCCATCAGTGCAGTGGGAGCAATAATAGAATTGTCCTGACCACATCGAGTGTTGTGATCAGTAAGGATCAGCTATGATTACCCAATGACATTCTCTATTCTCAATGGTGTGTCAATTTCCCTTGTTTTCTACTAAGGCATCGACAACTTCGCCATGTTTCCTCGGTTCTCTCAGGAAGTGCGGAGGCCCTGCCAGCACTGATGAAGCCTGCCCCCTCTCTCCCCTGCTGCATCAAGTCGAGCAGCTCAGCTTCCCCTCTGAGAACACCCCACAAGACTCATCCTTCTTCTCCACCTTTCTGCCCTGTCCATCCTCGGCATGCAGACGAGCTGCAGGGCTCACCTCTCAGTGCGCCCTCCTGCTGCAGCCAGCCTTGGCCCCATGGGGCTGGTATCATATTATACTTCTTTGAAAAATTCCCTGCCACTGGCTGTACTTTCTTGCAAGTGCTGATGTTTATATTTCTCTGCCAGAATCTGATAACATTCCAACAGCACCAGTCCTGGATGAATGCTGGCACTTTGGGTGACACTTTAGATACGGATAAGCTGAAGTAGCTCAGCTAATGTCAGTATCTGGCAGCCTAAATTTTTCAAATTGATTTTAACCACTCTAGAGCTTACATACTGCTAGGAAAGAGAGTCATATCTCCTGGCAAACATGGATATTTTTCTCTTTCTGATAATAAGATACCTTTTACCTTGACTGACAAAATGTTCTGGAGGATTTGGGGTTACCTTGAAAGTTAAAAGGGAGATCCACACACAAATGAGAATAGAGAATCATAGGTAATCCTTACTGATCACAACACTTGATGTGGTCAGGACAGTTCTATTATGACTCCCATTACACTGATGGAGAAAGTGATCATTGGTTATTAACTCAAGATCCTACTGCTAATCAATGATGGAGCTAGGAACCTAATCCAAGGTGGTCTAGCGCCAAAGCCAGCTGCTCATCCCTTGTGGCCACATTTATCCCAGCTACCTCTGACTGGGCCCACAGGTATGAAGGCAGTTCCTTCAGAGCCAGTGCTAGCATCCCAATCCCCAGTTTGTGCTGTGTCTTTCCACGGTCACAAGATCCCTCTACTGCAGTCCAGAAGGGCAAGATAGTGAGCAGCCCCAGGAAGCCTTCAACCCACAGGCACTGCGAGCCTAAGGCTGCAGCCCCAGGCCTTCTGCAAGCAGTTCCGACAGGCATTCATTACCCAGTCACCCAGGTCCCTGCAGAATGGAGCCCCCACCACAGAGGCAACCCCCACTCCTCTATCCGACTCTTCTCTTTCCTGGAATCACCACCCAAACAAGCTGCCTGCAGCAAAACCCTTGCCTTAGGCTTTGAGAAAAAGAAACGTAAACCAAGAGAAAGTATCAACCAAGTAGGACACCAGAGAGCAGAAAGGACAACCCGTCAAATTCCTAGCAGATTTACACTTTTGCTGTTAAAGTCATTGACCACTGCCCTGCTCTGGAGAGAGAAGCCACAGAGGAGGAAGAGGTTTTCGGGGGGGAAATTGGCTCAGTGCTCAGTCAAAGGCAAAAGGTTTCAGTGAACAAATATGTCTGCCTGAGCTATACATTTTCTGAAGAATGACTTGTCCACTTCAAAGTGATTCATGACAGGAATCACCAGACCGTGGAGTTGTTGGACAACGTGTGGAATTCTCAGATAAATGTATTTCAAAGCATTCTTTCTCTTGGGCAGTTGTCTAAGGCTGATGAAATGGATTTGTTTAGTGCTGCTTCCAGTCTCCTTAAAAATGAAGCCTATGCCTCTGATACTAGGCAGGGGGAAAAGGACACATTGACTCTTGGTGCATATTCTAATGCCCTAAGCGCCCATTTTTTTAATAATAGACACTTTGGTGCCTGGGAGGAAAATCTAATCTTCCAGGCTCTCCAAGGTGTCACATTTTCTCCAGCTGTTTGCAAAGTACAGCCCATGCATGGCTGAGAAAGAGGCTTCTATGGTTGCAGTGTATGCGTGCAACTGTACTCAGGTCATTACAGAACCAGGGGTTTGCTGAGGACAGTACTTGACACTGCTATAGATTTGGGGCTCCCCCTGAGCAAGGAAAAAGTCTGAGGATATTGTTATTCTTTTTCTGTCCATCGCTCTTGCCTCAATGATTCAGCTTATGGTCCAAGATATTAATCAGAAAATAAAATGATATTGGTCAAGCACTTGCTTAGCACAAGTGAGGCACTGGGTTCGATCCCCAGTACCACATAAAAAAAAAAAAAGAAACAAAGTAAAGGCATTGTATCCATCCACAACTAATATATATATATATATATATATACATATATATATATATATATATTTTTTTTTTTTTTTTAATGTCATTAGGGAATTCCATTTCAAGAGAAAGTTCTCTAGCATGGGAAGGCAAGGATCCTCAAATACAAAAGGCCAATCTGCTTCTACCAGAGCTGCTGCTTCTGAGTTGCTTGGAGATATGGAATTTAGATCGGCGGCCCAGGACCTAAAAAGAGGGCACAAGCCACTCCATGCTGGTGTTCTGGGCTTGGACACGATGAGCTCAGCGGGCTTGAGACTCAGCCCTTGGGGAGGCTCTGGGTGCCACTGCTGGTGTCTCTCACAGGGGCACAATGAGATTGATTTTCCAAATACGGGACAAATTACAAACATCAACCACGAGGCTCCAGCTACTTCCATGGGAAGAACTATCTGCCAGGATGAAGATCATTATCGAACTGATGCTCACAAGAAACATCAGCACGGAAGTAAAGTCTGGATTAAGTCCCTTTTCCCTCTTGCCTCGTGGCCTCCATCTGGCGCCCCCTACTGGCGGAGCCTAGCTAAACAAGCAGAACTGAGGTGTGCCAGGGTTGCCCCTAGCACCACAGAGCAGGGCTGGGCAGGGCAGGGTGGGTTTGCAGCTGAGCAACAACAGTTTAATAAATGGAGTAGCACTCTGCAAGACTCTCAGCCTCAGAACAGTAACAATGTAATTTTCAAATTTTCAAATAGTGTGCCTTTGCTTGGGAGTCACAAAAAAGCAAAATATCAAGGAAACCACAGTGAAGCTATGGCCTAGAATTATCCTGACGAAAGTGCACTTTGAGAACAAGATGTGCTTTGTTAAAATCTGAAAACCATAAGAGATGCATCTCCTGCATACTGTAGCAATTGCGACATCGGTAAGGTAGGAAGAGCAGACTTAAGAGCCGCATTGCATTAGAGATGCATAGGCAGTGGTTGGGATGCCACAGGAAAATTGCAGGGTGCAGAGACTGGCAGAGAAAAAGAAAAAGGAGTTTTCCAGCATTTAAGAAAGTGCTGTGCATTATGGGAACAGGTGGGTTCTGTTTATAATTCATCTTGAAGAGAAAACAGCCACATTATACTATCTCGAGGTCTGTGGCCCCACATTCACCTTTGCACTTCGGTGAGAAGGAGGCAAACAAGAAATGAGGCCAATACTGGAGCTCTTCAGAGCCCACATGTCCTCGTGCTCCCAGGGCATTAACCAATGTCCTGGGCTCACCCTCTGCTCCACACTCTCCAAACAAAAGGAGTCCTTTCAGGTCGGTGGGCTCCAAACATGTGAAGTTCTTGGAAAGATTTCCATTCAAAGATACAGGGCTTGTGAACATAAAGTATTGACATTTATTAATGTAGAAAATTAGTGTTCAAAGATGGCACAAGGTCATGGTCTTTGTGATAGTTGAGGAAAGAAAATGCTAGGGAAATAGTCTCTGTGAAAAGATTGGCACTCAGTGCCTGAGCCCCTCGGGATGGAAATCCAGCTGCTCAGTGGAAAGAGAGACAACCCCTCCCCTTCCCCCAGCCATCTTTCCAGAAGGTTCTCTGCTACATCAACCCTGCCTCACCAGCCATCACCCTGGGTTCATCACTGTGGAGGGCAGCATGTGACCTCTGGCATGGGTACCCTGCAAGGCCCTTTCCTATCAAGTGATGATAAAGAGGACATTTGGGTTTCAGATAGAAAAATATGACAAAATGACGAGTAAGTGCAAAAGAGCACCGTGAGGGAGATGCATTACCCACCTCCTAAAAAGGTGCCGGCTCTAAATGCCCATGATTATATTTCTGAACACTTTCAGGTGTTTGTTTTTGTCTCATTTAACTTTGGCCACATGCTTCTGTGCCCCGTGGATGTTTTTCAAGTTCAAAGTGAAAACCCTGCCTTTTATCTTTCTTCTACTGCTTTTTTCTAATCTTTACCTGCATTCATGAGCTCTGGCAACGTTCGCTTCCATCCCCTGCCTCCTTGACTGTTTCATTGTGACTCAACCCAACTAAGTAAATCGCGGTGCTTTGTGGGTGCTTTAATTAGTATTGGGGGGAAAGTAATTATAATGTGGTTAATAGTGCTTTATAAAGGCAGTCAGATGCCTCTAGATTCTCTCTTCTCTTTGAGGCTACAGGCAGAGAGCCGAGAAACCTAGCAGTCTCAGGGGACTGTCGAAGACCCCCACCCCTAAGAAGCTATATGCAAGTCTTTTGTATACATGGGGTGCTTTGTGACAGAAAATGTCATTTGTTTTCACAACATTCTCAGAGAATTCTTGACCTCTAAAGGGTTGAGAGTGCTGAACCTGTCAAAATCCGTTGTGTGAAGGAATGGAAGAAAATGAAGACATGAGGGAAATGTGGTCCATTCAATTCCTGACCCCAGCCCCTCACCCCTTCATGCTGCACTCCCCCCACCAAGGCACACACACTCTCTCCGCCCCTTGAATCATTAATAGTCGTTCATGGTTTTTCTGAGCACTCTCTGGGGTTGGGCCTGTTCCTTTCCAACCACACACAAGTCAAATGTTGGTCTGCTGACCCTGTGTTCTCAGAGTAAGCTAATGGGAAATAATTGGCCTCGTTTAACACAATCCCATGCCCTTGTGCAGACAGGCCCCTGGAGCTGTGTGGGAGGGAGTTCTCAGGGAAGGACAGTGACTCCTTAGGTAAAGTCAGAGGGAGAGGGAACTGGAGAAAGGCTTTGGAGGCTACCATCTCAGCCGGTGAGGACAGAGGGCTCCAGCCTGCTGGTGCCTCTCCTCTATCCCCAGAGCTGAGATTCCAGGCAGCAGCCCCCAAAGCCATGTCATGCCTGACATTTCTGAGCATAGACACAGCCCCGAGTGTCCATTAACTACCGCCTTCTGAGACCTGCCAGCTCTTGCAGATACTTTTATTCACTCAGTTTGCGAACACCTTGGTGACCTGACTATGCACCAGGCACTGTATTAAACATTGGGGAATAAATGTTTAGTAAGCTCAGAGTCGCGAAAGATGGGAAACACACACACACTGAGGTTTGGTTGCAACCATCAAGTACTTTCGCTAAAATAGGACAGGGTCCCCGCAGTGCACGGCTTTAGAGGACATAATCTATGGGAGTCTGTTGGAATTGATGCTCCTTGTCCATTTTCCATGTGAATGCAACCCCTGGAGCTGTTCAATTCAGAAGCCCAGGATGTGAATGAACAACAGAGATGGTTAAGGGGTTACTCATACTGAGCATCCCCATCCTATTGTGAGGGTGGAAGCTGCTCAGAGGACAGGAAACCCCCCCCATGCCCTTTGTCCACCCTAAATCTGTGTCTGCACTGCTCCCTTCTGCTGTATCCTCCTCCAGCCTAGGAAGGTATCATGGTCAAGGTCATCATGTTTAAACCCATTTGGACACTTGAGCAAAGGATATGAACAATCTGCTGCCCATAAGATGTCCAACAACAAAAATTGTGAGAATCATGAGAATTAAAACAATACCAACATATGGGAACATTTTAAAGACTTCTAGACCTGTAATCCCAGCAGCTTGGAAGGCTGAGGCAGGAGGATCAAGAGTTCTAAGTCAGCCTCAGCAATTTAGTGAGGCCCTAAGCAACTCAGTGAGACTGTCTCTAAATAAAATACAAAAAAGGGCTGGGGATGTGGCTCAGGGTTAAGTGCCCATGGGTTCAATTCCCAGTACAAAAAAAAAAAAAAAAAAAAAAGACTGCTAGAATCTAGAATTGATGGGGATGAGGGGAAATGTAAATCTCATACTTTGCTGGGGATACGCAAATCTTCACAATCTTCTGGAAAATAATCTGGTGACATTTATTAAAATTAAATATACACAACGCATTTTACCAGGAGTTCCACTTTGGGGACTTTCTCCTATAAGAATAAATCACCAGCATTGTTTACAATGGGAGAGGAAGATAAAAGTGGAAATATCCTACATATCTAAAATAGAGGAATAGCTTGCTAAATTATGATATCTGTGTCAAAGAGTATTAGGCAACCAGGAAAAGGAGTAAGTTACATTTTGCATATTTATCTGGAAATAAATCAATGATATATCATTTAGAGAGTTTGTATTATTTTGATTTGTGTATTGAGAAGTTTCATTTTGTCCTTTTAATTCCCTTCTTTTGTGTGATGCTGGGGATTGAACCCAGTGTCTTATTCATGTTAGGCAAGTGCCCTTCCACTGAGCTTTGCCTCAACACAGAAGTGAATTCTTTAACAAATATAAAAGGGGAAAATCCCACATATATTTACACATAGGCACACAGAAAGAAAGATATGGAAAGTTACAAATTAAATGGTTCAGATTGTACCTCCAAGAGTATAATTAGAGGCAAAGTATAGATTATTATTTTTCCTAAAACAATATATCTCTGATTTGTTGCATGTGCTACAGTGGGCGTGCTCTTCTTCTGTATTTAAAAAAAAAAAAAAAAACCTAGCCAGGCACAGTGGTGCATGTGGATAATCCCAGTAACCCAGAAGGCTGAGGCAGGAGGATCACAAGTTCAAGGCCAACATTAGCAACTCAGTGAGGCCCTAAGCAACTTGGGACCCTAGTTTCAAAATGAAAAAAATAAAAAGGGCTGGGAATGTAGCTTGGTGGTAAAGCACCCATGAGTTCAATCCTCAGTACCAAAACAAACAAAGAAAAACCTAATAAAGTGTTTACCTTTAGATATGGCCTATTTGGGAACAGAGATGTGTAGATAGAGAACAGATGCCAGAACAATGTGTCCAGTGCCAAAGAATCTGTGGCCAAACAAAACTGAGCTACACATGCCGTGCGTCAGTGAGCACACACAAAAGACTGGAAGGAGGATGAGACCCTAGCATCTGTGGTTCACCTGAAGGGAGCGGAAGAGCAGGGAGGCCTCATGCCCTGTCTGAACTTCATAGGAGTAGATTAGTTTGTAAATAGGAAAAACTAGATGTGTTAGGAAAAGTCACTGTGAGTGAGTTGGTTTGTTTATTTTTTGCATATAAACCGACTGCACTAAATTGTAAGTATATTCTCTAGTGGGATATTATAAACCATGTCAGCCTCAAACTCACAAAAGCCACCATCAATTTCTAGGTGTGATGTCACCTGACCTGAAAGTATCTAGAAAGATATGTCCTCCAAGTAAGGTAATGTCTAACTGAAGAATGGTAGTGATCTGTGAACTTCTCCAGTGCCTTGTAGTGTAGGAAGGCAAAAACCTTCTGTGAGGAATTTTTCTGTATGAAAATTATTTACATATATGTGATTATATCATGAACTATATTATGCAAGCAATAATTTTAGTGATACATCATTAGCAGAATGGAATGCATACTCTTACTATAAACACTTATGAGAATATTCAAATAAACACACCAACAACCTGCAACATCCCTACCTGTAGCTGTTAAGGTAAACGAGAGAACCCACTTCAGGAAAAACAAAAAACAAAAAAGCAAAAAAACACTCCCCACATGGAAGGTCACTGAGGCCTTGGCTTAAGGCACAGCAAAGGCCCCAGACATCACTGGCTTTTCTCTCAAGCGGCCCTTGCCCCAAGGGGGCAGTCTCAGTCCCGCCCAAAGCAGCACTTGCCGATCACATGACCTGATAGGTAGCTGGGCATTCCTGCTTCCAGACTCTCAAACCCCCACCTACCCCAGACAGAGCAAAAGCAGATATACACAAGATGGGGAGACTTTTCATTTGCTTTAGAATATAACTGGATAATTTTCCTTTTGATTCAAGATTTTTGAAAAAGTTTTGCAATATTTTAAAGTAAGTTTGAGCTGGGCACGGTGACACACATCTGTAATCCCAGGGGCTCAGGAAGCTGAGGCAGGAGGATTGCAAGTTCAAAGCCAGCTCAGCAACTTAGCCAGACCCTAAGTAACTTAGCAAGACCCTGTCTCAAAATAAAAAATAAAAAAGGACTGGGGATGCAGCTCCATGTTAAGTGTCTCTGTGTTCAATTCCTGGTACCAAAAAGTAAAAGAAAATAAATTGTAGAGTGCTGGAGCACTTGCCTAACTTGCAAGGCCCTGAGGGCCATCCTCAGTCCCCCTTGCTCTTTCAAAGCCCTCCTAGGTTGAATTCTTTTGAAAAGAGAAGTCATTGATAGGCTGTCTCTTCCTCTGAAGATAGCCTGCATTCTCCCTTGAATGTTTGTTACTTGAGATCACCCTTACTCTTTCTTGAATATGCGTTTACTTTCCTAAATAAATCTCTGTCTATGCCAGGGGGTGGGGTGGGGGAGAGAAAGAGAAAGAGAGAAAGAAAAAGGAAGGAAGGCAGGCAGACAAGCCATTAAGAGCTGGGCCCCGTGGCCACACTCCTGTAATCCTACCTACTACTCAGGAGGCTGAGGCAGAAGGATGATAAGTTCTAGCCCAGTTTTGGCAACTTAGGGAGACTCTGTCTCAAAATAAGAAATAAAAAATGAGGGACTGGGGTTGTAGCTCAGTGGTAGAGTGCTTGCCCAGCACACGTGAGGCACTGGGTTTGATCCTCAGCACCACATAAAAATTAATAAATAAAATAAAGGTATTGTGTTCATCTACAACTGAAACAAAATATTTTTTAAAAAAAGAAATAAAAAGGGATGCAGCTCAGTGGTAGAGTGCCCCTGAGTTCAATCCCCAATCCCCAGTACCCAATAATAATAATAATGAAATAAAAGAGGGAAAAATCTAAAGTGACATTCACAGAAGGTAGATGAGAAAACAATATCCTGAAAGGAATGCTAGTAAAAAATAAGTTTTTTAATTTGTGACATCAGTAGAAATAAACCTTTCAGTAGGAAAGAATTCTCCATTTTATGAAGGACATCTGTGGGGAAACTGTCATTTGGTTGATAACTCACTTTTCAAGAACACTGATCCCACGAAGGGGTCCCACAGTTGCCCGTGTAAGTCTAAACAAATCAGTACACAATGGCGCCCACTGAGAGGGCACATAAGACATGTTTTACTTGATCTTCACAACAACCTTCTGAAATGCTCACCACAGCCCCACTTTACAGATGGGACAAAGTGCAGCAAAGCCTGCTTCAGGTCACACGGGCAGGAAGGAGTGTAGCCAGGACTTGATTCAGTCCTTCTAGAGTGCAAGGGCCATGCACCATGTCCCGTGGGCTCCTCCCCTGCCTCATTGCTGCTCACAACACTGGAAGAGAAGACACTGATTGCTACATTCACCCTACTGTCCCAGGGAGCCTGACCCTCCACAGCCTCTGTTGTTGGCAAGACCCTCACAAAGCCGCCTCCCTCTCTGAATCTGACGGGATATTGCTGTGCCAGGACTCTGTTCACACAGTGGCTCATCAGTGTAGTCCAAGGTTCTTTACCCAGCGGCTGGATCACAAGAGGATGAAAACAGAAGCACAGGCCTTACTAGGCATTCTGTTGGGTCAAAGCAAGTCATAGGGCCAGACCTGACTCAGGGAAAGAGAAACAGATTCCATTTCCTTGATAGGAAAAGTGATGTGAATCTATAGGAGTCATTTGCAGACAAGCTACCACTAATTTTAAATGGAAGTAACTTGTTAAATCTTACTCAGCTACAAGGTATCTTTCTGCCCATTTCCCTTTTTCCTTGTTACTGCCTAGAATGTGGGTGTGATGACTGGAACTTCAGCAGTCATCTTCCACCCATGAAGCAACCTGGAAGATAAGAGCTGCACCCTGAGAATAGCAGAAAAGACTAAGCCTAGGTTTCTGATGAAATAGAGGAGCTGCCACACCAGCTAAAGACTACCTTCTTCCAGGGTTCACACATTAGGAAAAATATAGACTTCTATCTTACTTATGCAAAGGTTATTTGGTTTTTTCATTATAAAACACAATGGGGGGCTGGGGAGATAGCTCAGTTGGTAGAGTGTTTGCCTCGCAAGCACAAAGCCCTGAGTTCAATCCCCAGCACCGCAAAATAAATAAATAAATAAAATAAAACACAGTGGGCACAAGCTCAAATGTGAACAACGAACAGAAAGAATTATACAGAGACTACAATGCAACAGTTCCTGTTTTAAAAACTATATATAACTAACAGCACATATCCTGATTGTTAACTTCTATTAGAGCCAGGTAAAATATATTAAAGCACAAGTGACAAGTGCCTTGGCTCTGGTACTAGGAGTCAGTTCTGGGGTCTTGTGAGAAAACGTTAAAGGTTGGGGATGAAGCTTGCCTGGTATGTACGAGGCCCTGCGTTTAATCTCAAGTTACACACACACACACACACACACACACACATATACAAAGAAAAGGAAAAAATTTAATGCCCAGCTTTACTGACTGTATGAATTAATAGTGTTTACATTCCCTTCCTCCCTGTTTCAGCATTAACAATCTCCAAGTTTCTTGCCAGGTGCCATGGTGTATGCCTGTAATCCCAGTTACCAAGGAGGTTGAGGCAGCAGAATCACAAGTTCAAGGCCAGCCTGGGCAACTTGGCAAGATCCTGTCTCAAAATGAAAATTTTTTTAAAATCTAGAAATGTAGCTCAGTGGTAGAGCCCCCTTGGGTTCAATCACCATAACACACACACAAAAGAAAGAAAGGAGGGAGGGAGGGAGGGAGGAAGGAAGGAAGGAAGGGAGGGAGGGAGGGAAGGAAGGGACACTTAAGAGTATCCATAATACTCTCAAATTAACATTTGAGAAAAACCCTTTAATGTCTTGCAAGCAAAAGCAAGCTTGAATTCCTGTTTCAAACGCCTTCCCTTTAGGAAGAAATAACATACAAAGTTCAAACTAGGTCATCCCATCCACCTTCTACTCTGTCTTTTGTTCAGTCAACAATCCCCCTCAAGTCACTGAGGCTCTGTTGACATGACTAATCCACAGAAAGGTAAGCTGTCTTTTCCTCCTCCTTCCACATTTTTAAAAACACTAAGTGGAATAGATAAGTTTTAAGACAAGAACAAAATGTTTGTCCATAGGTGTGCACAAGAGGACCCTAGAACTGGCAAACTGAGAATGGGAAGCACAGCGGAGGATTGTAGGGCTGACTGGGGCACACAGATGCTGGTCTGCAGTGACAAACAGCCTTCAACCTTCAAGTACAAGAACAGGGCAAAGGACAGCAGCCTTGCATAATAGATTTCTTTTGAAAAGTAGCTGAACTTGGCTGTGTAATCGTTTCACTCATTTTCATGTAGAGTTTGGCAAAACTTTTGCATATATTTCAAATTATTGAGATATTTTATAGACCCATCTATTTTAAACTAGCAGTTAACTGTCTTAAAAAATAGGCACCTTCTTGAATGTATTTAAATATAATTACAGTACTACTATTGCTGCATACAATATTATTGAGACAGAATAAATAAATCATTTATTGTGCAGTTTTCCAACTCTTTAGTCTTAACGTCTAATTATTTACACCTAATGCGTTTGTAGAACTTCCTCTTTGAATGTTCTACAGGGTACAGAAAAACACAATACAGTGCAACTGATCTCCTAATCCAATTAATTTTTGCATCTTACTATTTTCTCATTTGTCAAAAGAAAACTTGTTGCCTGCACGCTGCACTCGTTTCCATTCCTACCAGAAGACCCTTGAAGCACCAATGATAACTAGTGGGTGCTTAACCCGCGACCTCCCGACTCCAGTGATCTGCCCGAGTTCGCGCCCCTCGGGGCGGACGTCCATCAAGACAGCGCTCTAGCTGCTCGCCCCCACCGAGCGCTGGGATCCCTCCGGCTGTTTTCATGCGGTTTCCTTTTTTACTTCCACATGCCTAGCTTCTTATCTTTCTATTCTTTGATTTCCGTTTTCAGTCTAATTCGCTCCTTCAGCATCCACTGACTTAACAGCATCCTAAAAGCGCTGGCTGTTTCTCCCCCTCTGCAGCTTATTGACCCACGCAGTTACTCAAAACTCTGGGGCACGCAGCCAGGCTCTGCCGCTGCCTACCCAATAGTTCAGCCAAGGTCCTTAAGGGAATTATTAATGCTCAACTCTAATTAAAAAAAAAACAACAACAACAACAACAAAATACCCACTCTCCCGGCCCCTCCCTCACACACCGACTCATTACCATCACTTGTTTTTACCGCTCATACTGGGAAGAAGGTCCTTTCAGCGATCACCTGGCCGCAGCCTTTGACGACACAGCTGTACCCGGGCGCGTAGCCTGGATTAGGAGCGCGCAGCTCTTCCCTTCAACTCATTTTGCCCACCGACTGCTCGCGTCCTAAGCCCAGCGGTGATCGAGACCCCAGTGTGGCTGCACGGGCTGCCCTGGCTCCGCCGCGCACCTGGGCGCGGGCTCGCCGGGTCCACCGCGGACCACGGCTATGCTCACCTGGATCGCCCTGGGCCTGGGGTGCGTGCTTACCTGGTGCTCTCCGCCCGGGGCGCGGCCACACCTGGGTCCCCTGCTGCACGCACCACTCTGAGGAGGCTTAGGGCTGCTGCAGCAGAGTCCCAGGCTGGGCAATCATCAGGGAGTCCCAGCCAAGTTACCCCGTGTGCCTCGAAAGAGAGGGCTGCTGCCAGTATGTGTACCCATTTCGCGGGGCCTCTGCGTTCCGAGTGATTCTTCCAGGCCAGTTTCCCCTAGCAATGACCGAGGTCTCCGGGCGCTCTTCCCTTTCTTCCCTCTGGTTGGGGAATTAGCCGCGCGGCGCGGGCGTCGGTGCGAAACACAAAACTATTTTCCCCCTGCTGGTGTCTTTCGGGAACTACATGTAACGGAATAAACCCAGGAAGTTTCCTTCCCCTGGACGCTCAGGTTGGGGTCTCCCCTACCAACATCAAAGACTTTGAAAATTTTTTCTTAATGCATTTTATTTTAAGCGCCATACTAAGAGTGGGAAACTCGTTTTTAGGCTTTAGACTCGTTAGAATGAAAGTTAAGACCTCCCAGGCCACCGTTTTTTTCTTTTTTCTTTTTTATTCTTACAGAAAATTGCAAACGTTAAAAAGTAGGCAAAAGAGTACAAAGGGGATTCAGCATTTGGTAATGGTGGACTCATCCTTCTGCAAATAACAAGTCTAAAATTTGTTTTAAAACCCATTTAAAAATGAGTGAAGTCATTAGAAATTAACCAAAAGAAGGCAGAAACTAGAGGAAAGACTACCCTTGAAAAGTGGACCAAAATTGTTGAGATTTGTGTGCTTTCACCCAAAAACAACCCCAATCTATAAGCAGCTCCAACTTCAGGGAGCCACAGCCTGAATGACTTGAAGGGAACAAAACTGTGTTTGTGGCTGGTAGAATAATTGGAAAGCTGGGGGTGGCTAATTCTGGGAGGGAGGAATCTGTGGATATTATCAAAATATGTTATTAGTTTTCTATTACAGTATAACAAGTTAACACAAACTTAGTGGCTTACAACAATACAAATATATTTTAACAGTTCTGGAGGTCAGGAGTCCTGCATAGACCTCACTGGCCAAAATCAAGTTGTTAACGGGCAACATGGGCTTTCCCCACCCCCCTACCCCCCCCCCCGCCCCCCACCCCGCCCCCAGGAGGGATCATTCAGTCAAATTCTACAGATTCCAAAATTCCATTGAAAAACAGGCAAATCTGTTCATTTGTGTATTGTCTATAATCATCTGCTTTTGCAGAATTGAGTAGATGCAACAGAGATTATATGGCCTGAAAAGCCTAAAATTATTTACTGTTTGGCCCCTCACGGGGGAAAAAAATGTGCTAATTCCTACTTTAGATCATTTCAACCTAACAGATATTTATAGAACACAGCATTCAACAATCTCAGAATATACACTGACTTCAACTAATATGGGACAGTCACCATAATAGATCTCATGATTGGCCATAAAATCTCTTGATATATAGATACTCCCTGACTTAGGATGGTGTTACATCCTGATAAATTCATTCAAGTTGAAAATATAATAATTGTTAAAAATGCATTTACTGCACTTAACCTACCAAATATCATAGCCTAGCAACACAGTTTACTGTAGAGTGTTAATTGTTTAAGCTGGTGTTCAACTGGTTAACTGGGAGTTACAGCTCACTGCTGGGGCCTGCATCATGAGAGAGTAGAGTATCACTTATTAGCCCAGCAAAGGATTAAAATTCAAATTTTAGGTAAGTTTGGAAGCATCTGTACTTCAAAAGATTGAATATTTATAGTACAGTGTATGTTAGCTGACCATAATGGAATTACATTATAAATTAATAAATATATCTAGAAAAGTCCAAAACTACTTGGAAATTAAATGACACATTTCTAAATGATATATGTGCCTGAGAAGAAATCACATGAAAATTAGAAAAGATTTCAAATTGAATGATAATGAAAAGTAACATATTATGATTGTGTGTTGCAGCAATTTCAGTGTTTAGAGGGAAATTCACAGCCTTTAAAAGGTACTTTAGAAAGGAAGAGAGGCTTAAAACCAATGCCTTAAGTTTCACCTTAACAGCCTAGAAAAAGTAGAGCAAATCAAACACAAACTAGGCAAAAGTAAAGTAATAAAAAAGATCAGTGTGAACATAAATGAGATTGAAAATAGAAAATCAATAGAGGAAATTAGCAAAGCCAAAATTTGGGTCTTTAAAAAGATAAAATTGATAAACCTATATAAGACTCATCAAGAAAAAAGAGAAAACAAAATTTACTGATATCAGGAATTAAGTCTATTATGTTATTTGTTGCCTCCTTTTTTTTTTTTTTTTTTTTGTCCCTCTGCTTTCCATTTTTACCAATCTTTTTGGATTATGTGAACCTTTTTAGTATTTTACATTAATTTTCTGTTGCAATATTGACTATATCTCTTTATATAGGGTTTTCATGGCTTTTCTTGGAATAATATTATACATAACAGTTTCACAATTAATTAACATTTCTCCAATGCAAGTGGAAGGTGGAAATCTTAGCACCATAGAATCCCCTTTACCCTCTCCATTTATGTTGTGTCTACATTTAGTTGAAAGCCCCATAAGATGATGCCATAACTTTTCACCATTTGTTGCTTTTTCTTCATTCCTGACAATCCAGTCTTTTTTCTTTCCCTATCATTTCCCTTCCAACTGAAAAACTTTGCTTAACAATTCTGTTTGAACAGATTTTTTGGCGACTTATAGCTCTTACTTTTCCTTCCTTCATCTGAGAATGGCTTCATTTCATCTTTATTCATGAAATATATTTTCACTGGATCTGAAATTCTACTGACATCTGTTTTAGCACTTAAAAAAATATTGTGCCACTTCATTTTGACCTTTGTGGTTCCAGATGAGAATGGTGCAACCATTTAAATCATCTCTCCTCTATAGGTAATACATAGGTTCTCTCCAGTTACCTTCAGAATTTGTTCTTCATCACTAGTTTCCAGCAATATGATTGTGAAGCCTCTGGGCACAGATTTCCTTAGTTTATCCTTTGGGGGTTCACCAAGATTCTTGACTCTGTAGGTTTATGTCTTTCACCAAATTTTGGAAATTTTCTATCATTATTTCTTCAAATATTTTTTCAGCACATCAGTCTTTTTCCTCTTTCTGTTACTCTAATGACATGTGTATTAGACCTTCGGGTATTTTACTACAGGTCCTTGAGGATGTATTCATTGCTTATCACTTCTTTCTCTCTGTTGTTCAGATTAGATGATTACTATTGAGCCTATCTCCAAGTATACAGACTCTTTCCTCAGTCATGTCTATTCTGTCCCTAAGCATATACGATGTGTTTTTTATGTGTTGTGTTATTTTTCTGTTCTAAAATCTCCATTTGCTTCTCCTTTATATCTTCTTTTTCTTTGCTGACACTATATTTCCAGTCATTTCAAGAATGTCCATGGCTGCTTGTTGGAACATTTGTATAATACCTGCGTAAATCTTTGCTGGATAATTCCAACATCTGTGTCAATCTCAGTGTTGGTGACTTTTGATCATCTTTTCTCATGTGAGTTGAGATTTTCCTGGTTTTTCATCTGCCTTGTAACTTTGAAGCGAGTCCTTGATATTTTTTTTCATTTTGATATTTTGAATATTTTGAAATGATGTACTAGGTCTTGTTTAAATCCTAAGAGAATATACATATTTTTATTGTAGGCAATAGACTTGTTTAGGTTCAGGTCACAAGTTCAACCTATCTTCTGATGTTTGTGGTTCAAATGTCAATTCAGTTTTTAAAGATAAGATAGCCAGTTTGCAGAGTCCAAAAGGGTAGCAGAGGAAAAGAGAAAGGAGTCAAAATATATAGGAAGAGATATAAAGACATAGAGATATGCAAATGATGACTTAGAGACCAGAGAGATTTGTTCAGAGATCAGGAGAAACCTAGAGACAGAGGGGCACAGAGAGATGCAGAGACTGATGGAAGGAGGGATGATATTGGCCAGGGCCAAGAACATGGTCCTTGACTCTCAACATTTCAATTTTATGATGATGCAGAAGTGATATGCACTCAGTAGAAACCATATTTTGATTTATGACATTTTCCTGGACAAGTAAAAATGCCCTAGAGCTCTTGTGATGCTGGACAGTGGCAGTGAGTCACAGCTCCCAGTTAGTCCCACACTTAGGAGAGTCAACAATCTATAATCTGAAGTGTGCTGTGTGGCTAAGCTATGATGTTTTGTAGGTGAGATATAGTCAATGCACTTTTGACTTATGATATTTTCCGGATGTAATCCCATCATAAATTGAGAAGCATCAGGATACAGAGGAGGGGAAGTTCAAAATCATCTGGTGACACAAGAACAGGACAGTGACGGGGACCAAAACAAAATTTCAGTATTGAAAGGAGTGGACAGGAAGGGAAAGGGGAGACACTGGGTATGGACAGGTGGTTTGAGAAGCTGGGCCGTGAAGTAAGTGGGGCAGAACACTGAGAGGCAACTAGATGGCTACTCTGAATGTGCATTGTAAGGTGAGTCAGGGGGAACATTCTTATAAGCTGAGGAGAAAGGGATGGTCGAGAGAGAGACAGAGAGAGAGAGAGAGAGAGAGAGAGAGAGAGAGAGGATGGAGACACAGAGGGCAACTAAAGAAAGAGGTTCCTGGGGAAGCCAGGGAGGAGACTGGAGTCTGCAAGCACAAGTCAGGAGCAGCCTTTGCAGAGAGAACCCCCCAAACACAGAGAGAGGAAAAAGGGATGATGATGGAGGGAGGGGCAGAACACCAAAGGAACCCCTTCATTGCATATTCTTTGTTAACTGGTCACCCCAAGTTCATTACAGAGGCTAACAAAGCAAAATTACCTTCTTTCATGGAACCCCTTGTACTTATGTGGAGTTGTGTAACTCAGATTCGGTTAAGGAGTCAGGGATTTTATTTGCTAAAATAAAAAGGGGAGGGGCAAAGGTTTTTGAACTTCTTTTTTTTTATTTGTTGTTTTTAGATATACATGATAGTAGAGTGAATTTTGACATTTTATACATACATGGAGTACAACACATTTCAATTAGGATCCCATTCTTCTTGTACATAATGTGGAGTTACACTGGTCATATTTTCCTATATGTGGAAAGTTATGTCTGATTCATTTTATACTCTTTCCTATTCTGACCCCCTCCCTTCCCTTCATTCTTCTTTGTCTAATCCAATGAACTTCTATGCTTCCCTTCCCTTCTTCCCTTCCCTTCCCTCCCTTGTTGTGTGTTAGCATCCACATATCAGAGAGAATATTTGGCCTTCGGTGTTTTGGATTTCCTTCTTTCTGCCTGGAAAAAAGCCACCATGCTGAGGTGCAGCAGCCATCTTGGAAACATGAGGATAAAGCCACGTGCTAAGGATGTTGAAGCAGGAAGACAGAACAAGTCAATGTCCCTGGTGTGTTCCCTCAGCCTACATCTCTATTGCCTCCCCACAGATTTCTCACTGATCCCTTCTGGTAGTTTGCTGATTCTTCCTAAATGATATATACATGATGGACTCTAGTTGTCTGTGAAGCAAGAGGTGAAGCAGAAGATGGTAAGGGCATGGGGAAGGACTGAAATGACTTCAGGGGAACAGGTGGATATTTAAAATTGGCAACATTTATGTGGCTGTTTTTTTTTTTTTTTTTTTCCAGCTGCATTCTGGTTTGTCTCTACAAATCATTCAATTTCCCTCATCCTGAAAACCCTACAGACATTTGCTTCAAAATAATTCAGACACGAGGTGGGAAAGCAAAGGGGTGGAGGAGTAAAGGGAAGTACAGACAAAATAAGATCGACCATTTATCGACATTTATTGAAGCTGGGTGATGAACTCATTTCACGTTCCCACTACTTTTGCACTTGAAAATTTCCAAGATAAAAATGTGTTTTTAAGGGGGAAAATAAATGAAGTCAAAAACAAAACTACCAACTACTATGGGTAGAACATGATTCATAAGTGTATTCTCACAAAGAAAAACCTTCCAGAAGCTGAAACAGGCAGTGAGCATGTGAGTCTACACAGCTGGGTTGCGTACACAGGCATGGACCCCCGCTCCTGAGTGTGCACTGGGAGAGAGGTGGCCCTCTGCATCCCTGGCTCTGCTCAGGACCCTGAGCGCTTGCCGCTTCACCTCCCTCTGAGTCCACTGGACTACTGGACAAGGCCTGCACTTGGACCTGACAGAGCTGCTCTCCTCTGATGGCTTTCACAAATTGAAGTTGGTAAATGTTATGTGACACTGAAAGTCTCAGCTAACACGTACACCAGACAAAGGCAGGCTTAAATCACTGTGATCACAAAATAATTCAACCTTGTACATCAAAAACTCTGATTTCCCTGGGATGTTGGAATGGACCCTCAAAAAAGACTTTTTTCCAAACCATAAAATTATTGATGAGTAATTTTTTCTACTTCTCTCCAGGCCTTTCTTTTTTTCCCCATCAACATCAATATTTGCTACAATAATTCCTAATTAAATACACAAGTTCATCCTTACGCATTTGTGCCTGTAATTATTAAAGACAGGCTCTAAGTTTTTTAAAGTCAAAATTAGTAAAAAAAAAAATCAATTTGTAGCAATGGTTCTGAGACATTTATCTTACCTCTTGAGAGAAATGGCGTGGGGATAGCTGCTGGTGACGAGCATGGGGGACTGGGTGGGTATGTGGGTGACAGCACTGGTCTGGGTCACCAGCCCTTCCCTGGATTTGGGGGGGCCTAAGGTTGAAAGGCAAGCTCCCATCCCTTTTGTAGTCTGACCTTCATGTTCCAGGTACGTGGTGAGTGAGTGCACAAATGATAAATTATCTAGAACCACATTTAGTTATAGTTTTAGCCCCTTCTTTTTCAGATAGCTAATCTGAGGTAAAGTCCAACTGAGGAAAATTTGTTCACTATTACAAAGCCAGACCAGAGTCCAAGTGTGCCTGCTGATCTTTACACTCATTCTGCCTTCTTGTTGAAATGGAAAAATAATTTCTGATTGGGAGATATTTAAAGTACAAGCTCTCTAGAGAAAGGAGACATGGTGCTGGTGAGATATAAACAGAACGCTTGATGTTTAGACAGTGAGTTTAGTTAGACTCAGGTTTGGGACACAAGGAAATGATGCAGAGAAAATTAATATTGTTGAAGCAACCTGGACTCAAAAAACACACCCTTCTGTTAAAGGTTTGTGATGTACTAGGAGATCAATGATAGGTGAATCAGGGAAGAAGAGGACCAATATGAAGATCAGGGACCTCAGAGCCAAAGGGAGCTGGCTTAAAAGTTAGATCAGTTGTGTGATTGAGTAACTTTTCTCTGAGTCTCAGTCCTACCAGTGGAGTAGGAATAACAACAGTATCTGCCTGCCATTGTGAGAACTTATGCATTTAGCAAATCTTTATTGAGCCCCTTCTCTGTGCCAAGCCCTGGGCAACAGACCACATACAGAACAGCAAACAGGACACACCAAGTCCTACTGCCCTTAATTCATTCTGGAAAGGTACATGTAAACAATGAATGGATAAGGTAATTTCAGATACCAAGGTTACTATGTGTTAAAAGAAAAACTTTAGACAATTTACATTTAACAGGGTTTAAGTGAGCAAAGAATGACTCACAAACCAGGCAGCCCTCAAAAGCAGAACAGGTTCAGAGAGCTTTGATTTGCAACGTGGGCTGGCAGCATTTATAGGCCAAAAATGGAAGTGATGTACAGAGACATCTTGACTAGCTACAGTTCTGGGTTTGCCTTGTCTGAACTTGGGTGATCCAGTGGCCACCTGTGATTATCTGAAGTTCAACTATCATGATTGGCTGAGATTCAGCTGTTTATTAGAAAAGTATATCCATTTGTTTGACACTCAGTTAGTTTACATACTTAGTTAGGTTGTAGTTCATTACATAAGAATTCAAATACAAAAGCATCCTCAGGCCAGATTTAGTTTCATTTAACATATGACACAAATAAAAACCAGTAGTGGAAGAGAATGACTTGGTGAGGGGGAAACAACTCCTTTATTCAGATAGTCAAGGAAGGCCTCTGATAAGGACAAACAGTCATGGGAAGGATTCTCATTCAAAGCACAGAACAGCAAAGGCCCTGGAGTAGGTTTCAACAGGATGTGTTTGAGAGACAAAAGAAAAGGTTATTGTGGCAAGAGCAGTGGGCAGGTGAGACAAGATGAGGTGTGAGGTAGAGGCAGTCACCTGTGCAGTCAGGGCCCTGGAGAGCATGACCAGGTGCTGATGTTCCAAGTGCATTAAGGAGCCTTGAGAAGTCTCTGAGCAGGAACATTCTATATCCACAAAAATCATTTACTATAGTTTTAAAGAAAGCTGTTAGTCTGCTTTGTTGAGAAGAAACTTGGAGAATAGGAGAGGAATCAGGAAAAGAATGTAAGAGGCACAGGCAAGAGAACAGGATGAACATGGTCTTACGGAGAAGTGGACAATTAGTGGTTTGCTGTTGGTGGACAGCCAACAGGACTTGTGGGCAGACCAACCGCAAATCAGGAAAGAGGAAACAGCAGTGATGCTGGGTGCTAAGAAGGAAGAAGATTGGACAGCCAGGCAGGTTGGTGAGAAAGAACAAGAGTGTTCTTTGGTCACATTTCGATTGAGAAAACAAGTTGCAATTTAAGTAGAGATGCTGATGGGACTTCTGTATGTGGGAGTGTGGTGCTCAGAGGAGAGAAGACTGAATGAAGGAAAGTGTGCTGGGCAACTGGCAGAATGTGTGCACGTCCCCTCTTTTCTGCTTTATTGGTTAGTGAAACAGAACGAAGAATCCAGAAATAGATTCGACTATGTTTAAAAGGCTTTTCTACATTATGTAGTGAAATTTCACCTGTCCTATAGGTTGTCCTGAGGATTACATGAATTAATACTTATTAAGATGCTTTTAAGAAGTCCCTGGCACACATTCAGTGCTCATTGCATATTCTTTATTTCAATGCAAATGGAAAACTAGTAAGAGGTCTTTGCATAACCTGCTATCCACCTTGAAAAAAAGTCAGCTGCTCTACCATACACGTAGGTGAAAATACACTTGATATTAATTAAAAGTGTGCTTGAATAAAATCGAACCAGAAAAGTGTGAGGGGGAAAAAGATGTGAAGGAATAGCTAGTTGACTAACCCATCATAAACCATGCCTTTTTCCGCTACCCAGAAAAACTTGACCCTGCCCCGAGCTGTCAGAGAGCAAGTAAGCGGAGGAGGAAGACAGAGCTCAGATCCAACTCTGAGCTGCAGACCTTGCCACCCTTGCCTGGTCAAGAACCTCGCGGAGGGTTCAAAGGACAGGGCGGAGCCGAGGGAGCTGGAGCCAGGCAGGGTGGAGGCGGGCTCCGGGCTGGGCACGCTTGCGCGCCAGGCGGGACGCGAAGGAAACAGGAACCTTTAGCTGCGTGTGCCGGTTTCCGGCGGGAACTTGGATTTTGAGGCCAATGTTGATGACGCTAGAAAGCCGACGTCCGGCGTCTCCTTTTTTCGCTTGGTCTGGATGGCGAGGAAGCGGCGTTGAAGATGAGGCAGAAGCACTATCTGGAGGCTGCGGCGCGAGGCTTACTCGAGAGCTGCCCAGGCCAGGCCCGCTATCTCCTGTAGGAGAGGGACGGAGGGACGCGGGAGCGGGCGGCGAGGTGTTCCTTTGTTCCTAACGTGTGTCTCTCTTTTACAGCTGGGCCTACAGTTCGTCACACGGTAGGGAGAACCCCGGTCTGTTGGGGGTTAGGCTCCTGTTGCCCTGTTCTCCTCGCTCTGCACAGCTCTCCGAATGATCTAAGGCTGATCGACTCACCCATCTCATTTTAAAAGCAGAACAAACCAGAAGCTTCCAAGTTTTGTGAGAAATCCACATTCCCCAGTGTGTCGTACCTTGCTTGACCTATTCATGGCATTTGACACATTTTTCAGTTTTTTCGAAATAGTTTCCGTTTTGGCTCCAGGTCATCACATTCGTCTTGTACCTTTTCCAGCACTTGGTCGATCTGCTTTGCTGATTCCTCCCAGTTCCGCAACTTCTAAATAGTGTAGTGTCCCCTGACTCAGTCCTTGGACCTTTTTTCTATCTACACTCATTCTTTGCTGATAGTTTTTCATCCAGTCTCATAGCTTTTAAATACCAGACCTACCAAATTCCAGCCCCATCCCCCTCCAAATTGTAGACTCACATCAGATGCCTTCTTGACAACTTCTTTTGAATGTCTAATGTGCCTTTCAACCTTAACTGCCTAAAACCTGAGCATAACCCCCAACAAACACCTTGGTTCTTCCCATTCAGTAAGTGCTAACCCTATCCCTTGAATTATTCAGCCTCAAATCTTGGAGCCATTCTTGGACCCATTCCCTAAAAACTCCTTTCCCCCATCAATAGACCAGAAAATCCTGTTTGCTCTAAAAGATTCCCCAAATCTAGCAGTGCAGTGGTGCACACATATAATCCTAGTGGCTGGGGCAGCTGAGACAGAAGGATCACAAGTTCAAAGCCAGCCTCATCAACTTAGTGAGGTCCTAAGCAACTTAGTGAGACTCTGTCTCAAAATAAAAATTAAAAGGGCTGGGGATGTGGCTCAGTGGTAATGGTGCCTCTGGGTTCAATCCCCGATTCCACCCCCCCCTCCGGAAAAAAAATCCAAGTCAAGCCAATTTGCTTCTACAAAGCATCTAATGCTTCTACACCATTTCTGATCTATCACTACCTCTCCTGGATTACTGCCTGCAGCTCCCATGCATTTATACAGTCTGTTCTCAAGTCAGCAGCCAGAATGGGATAAAAACGAAAGCTAGATCATGTCCCTTCCCTGCCATAAATGACTTCCCATCTCAGAATAAAACTGAATGTCCTACAGAATAGGCCCATAACCTTTTTGACCTGTTTTCTCATTTGTTCATTTGACTCCAGGATTACTAGGTCGGCCTCTTTGCTGGTTTTGTTTTGTTTTCTTCAAAGCCTTTGGAGCTGCCCTGTCCTCTACCTGGAACTCTTGCCTTACATACCTGCTTTGATTTCTACCTGTAAATGTCACTTAATGAAGCCTTCCCTAGACTCCCTATTTAAAGTTACAACACATTGTTCTTTCCTGTTGTACCTTTTTTCCTGGCAGCACTTAACAGCTGCCTCCTTGAATTGTGGTCCTTTGTTTACTGCTGTCTCTCTGACACCCAGAACAACATCTGGCACTAAATAATCACTCAGTAAATATGAATGAATTTTACATTTGGCAGAGCAAAGTTACAGACATGTCCTTTGATCTTTTGTAATCTCTAGAACAGTGCTCAACAGTAGGTACTCAATAAGTATTGGTTGTGCTAATTTTTTTAAATTTTTTTTTAGTTGTAGCTAGACACAATACCTTTGTTTTATTTATTTATTTTTATGTGGTGCTGAGGATCGAACCCAGTGCCTCACACATGGTAGGCAAGCACTCTTGCACTGAGCCACAACCCCAACCCCAGCCCTCCCTAATTGTTTTTAAAAAGAAAATCATACTGTGATTTGTTATTTTGTAAATATATTGGTGAAACATAGTCACCTTTTTTTAAAAGTAGTAACAAATAATGAGGCAGGTAGAAAAGATTAGAGACCTGCCTGTCTGTTGAAAGGAGCAAATTGATAGAATTATAGGATTTTGCAAAATAAATTGTTGCCAGTTTGTGCTTTTGAAATTTTTGTATTCTGAGTTTGCTTAAAGAAAACGTATTGTCTGCTCATACCAATACCTTTTCTTTTAATATTTATAGTGTCAGCTGTCTGAGGTAACAGAATAGTCCGATTTATTGAATTGTTTCATTTGCATAATTTTAGATGACAAGAGCACTTTTGAAGAAACATGTCCATACTGTTTCCAGCTATTGGTTCTGGATAACTCTCGAGTGCGCCTCAAACCCAAGGCCAAATTGACACCCAAAATATGGAAACTTCTTAATCGAGAAGCAAGAAGTAATACACTCACTTTTAAAGAAGCAAAAATAATCAAAAAGTATAAAGACTCCAAAAGTGTATTGGTAAGATTTCAGTTCCAGGATATATGAATAAACTATAATTCTTTTCTTTCACTTAAAATAATGTTAAGAATCGCCCTGACTGTAACTCAGAGATTTATATAGTAAGTAGTATATCTAAATTATATACATAAATTTTTTTCAGTGATTAGTGTTTCAAGAGTACATTTGTTTATTTTCATAATTACCTCAAAACTAAACATTGTATGCTCTTAATTGTTCTCAGATCTCGTTGAGCAGTTATTTTCACAAATATCAGGATTTCTTGGGCAGACCAGAATGACTCCATTTGAACTGTAATTACCACTACACTATTTTTTTCAGTTAATGGTTCTTTTCTTCACACTACTGTATTTTATGTATATACGTATCAGTGTCCTTTGTTCAGTCATTTCCCCCATGTATGCCCAACAAAAGTGAGTGAATCTTGTGTTCATTGAGTCTGTTATATGCTTAGTACTGAGGCTATAAAATAGAATAAAACAAAATCAAATTACTTACAGTTTAATAAGTGGAAGCCAGAGTCAGATATATTTTATATCCTTCATATCTCAACTATCCAGATTCAAGTGGCAGGCACTGCCAGGTGTTGGACATTATGACAGCTTAGGTTTGGCCCAAGACTATAATTAGTAATAACTTGGATTGAAAAATTGCCATATTTAGGAGTTTACCAGTATTGGATAAATAAGTGCATTTTGTTTTGTCATAAAATTGAATATTCAAAGGGCAAGAGAGAAGAGAGAGAATACTGGAGTAAGTAGAATTAACTATTATTCTTTGGAGAATTATATTTTTCGAAAAGCATCACTGCCACATATTTGTTAAGTGTCCCTAAATGAGAAAATAATAAATGCTTCCTCACTGACTTCCAGTGTTTACCTTCATGAAGCTTACATTCTAATGTAGTTTAATCAGAGGTCAGCTAAAGGGTGCTAGGGGAGTTTGTTTTGCTGATTTATTTTAACCTATATACAGGCTCTTTTGGAAAAGTATAAAGCCAAACAAACCTTTGATATGCAGAATATCTGAGATTTTCCCACCTAAACCAGTTTATATTAATTATGTTGAAGTATGGGCTGAATTCTGTGCATTTTGAGTGAGATATTTAGAAGAAAGGCATTTACCTAGAAAATGAACCATTTCTTTAAAAGTTAATCTTGAAGAGAAAGTCAGCCTCTAGAGCTAATGACAGGAATGAAGAGGTGTGAGAATATTGATAACTCGTTTGGTTTTATAAATTACTATGTAACTTTGTACAGAATTTCTACGGATTTAAAGGGGGCACTTAAATTTTCAGTGATATTTTGCTGTGTTTTATTGGGAAAAGACTTGAAGTTCAACTGCAAAAAATATTAATGCCTATTAATTTACAAAGAACATTCAAGTGTTAGAATGTCATCCCTAGTCTCCTTCCTAATTCCTTCCAAACATGGTTTGTGGTGAGAAACTAAAGAGCTCATTATCTTCAGGGAAAAAAAAAAAAAAAAAAAAAACTTTTAAAACCAGTTATGTTCAACCATTAATTTTTTGTAGAAAATTTTATAATATTAAATTTGTCTTGTCTGAGTCCTACTGCTAGATTGCAGTCTCAAAGGACAGCCTATGTGTTATTTATTTCTGTAGCAACCAGACGTAAGAATTCAGGGAACATGTGGTTTAGTTGGATTAAATATAAGAGAATTCATAGGATTGATGTTTCTTCTTTTTATGGTAGTTGATTACTTGTAAAACATGTAACAGAACGGTTAAACATCAGGGTAAAAGCAGAAGCTTTCTGTCAGCATTGAAGAGCAGTCATATTACTCCTACAAGCAAACTCAGCCCCAAGAGACCAAAGAGACAGACTCCAGGTTCTGCAAACTTCAGTCCTAATATGCCTGGCTCCAAAGGCAAGAGCCCAGCATTGATTGACAGGTATCTTAATTCATCAATTTTATTTGAATTGCCAGTGTTAACCCAAGTATTTCTTCTAATTTCCTGTTTATGCTTCTAAATATTCTGTGCCGTTCAGGCCTTGCTCCTTTTCTCCTCTGTGTGCTTTTCTTTGATGTCACACATTTCTGTATCTTCAACTTTCATTTCAGTATGTATGAATTGCAAGTATTTTTCAATCTCTCCATGGGTGTATTCTCAACTGCCTATTAAATATATCCACTCCTGCCTCCTACATGTCCAAAGCAGTTAATGTCCCCACAGCTAACCACTCAGAACTGCCCATTGTCATAATTCCTTATTCTGTGAGTGAACATGTCCTTCTAGATATTCTTACCTAAAAAAGCAGAATAATAGACAACTTCTGTTCACCTGGTCCTTGTAATCAGTTTGTCTATTGTAATTACATGCTGTTTGCATCCACTCTCCTTTTCCCCCAACTGCAGCTATTCCTGATTGAGGTCCCTATTCACCTTTTGTTTAGGACTACTGCCATGATTTCCTAATGGGTCTTCCAGCTTCTAGTCTCAAGTCCTTCTAGTCTGATCATCTTCCTGAAGCACAGCTTTGATTAGCAGCCTTTAATACCTAACTGAAGCATGTAACATATGGAAAGCATGGCTTTCCTGCCCTTACTCTCTGGCACCAACCTGACTGCCTATCTTATTTTGCTTATTTTGTTTAAGCTATGTGCCAGCAAAACTGAATCATTCACAGTGTACTTTCCTGCTTAAGCCTTTGCTTTTGTTCTTTCCTCTATCAGAAATCCTATGAATCCTATGAAATCTGAATCAATAGAGATTTGTTAAATGTCTTCGTACATGTTTTTATTTTAATAATTCTTGATTCTTTAGTCACCAAGTTTAAATTTTAATTCCATAGAAACTATGAAAGGAATTTTGGGACATTTAATTACGAAAGAGAAAATGAGTCCGGTGTCTTGGACATTAATGACAAAATCCAGCAAGGACTGAATTATCTCTGCTTTAGAATTGATTTTTTTTTTGGTGGGGTGGGGTACCAGGGATTGAACTCAGGGGTACTCAACTACTGAGTCCTATTTTGTATTTTAGAGACAGGGTCTCACCAAGTTGTTTAGTGCCTGGCTGTTGCTGAGGGTGTTTTTGATCCTCCTGCCTTCTCGAGCCACTGGGATTACAGGTGTGCGCCACCACACCCAACCTGAATTGAATTTTTTATATTGGGCTTGAAGTTTATAAAATTGGGTTAAAAATCAAAATTTCAAGTCAGTTTTCACTACATTCTTGATTTAATTATTTTGATATTTGATATAGTAAGAATTCAGCAATTTTTGCTATTGAATAAGTGTGAATGAAAGAAAGTTTGATTTATTTAAAAGAATTAAGTTGCATTTACCTAGTACTGTAGCTGATCCTCTATATCCACTGTTCTGCATCTGCAGATTCAACCAGTGGTGGACCAAATATCAGATTTTATTCAGAAAAATTAAATTTTGTCTGTACTGAAGTGTACAGACTTTTTTCCTTGTCACTGTTCCCTAAATAACACAGTGTAAATACTCTTACATAGCACTTACCTTAGTTGGGTTAGATATTGTAAGTACTCTAGAGATGACTTAAAACTCTTTGGGAAGATATGCATAGGTTATATGCAAACGCTATGCCAGTAAGGACTTGAGTATCTGTGGATTGGGTATCCATGGTGTGTCCTGGAATCAAGCACCCTGTGGATACCAAGGGACCACTGTACTTCTTAGATGAATATGCAGGAATGGCAAAGATACTGCACATTTACTATATAGATGGGGTATCAAAAGAAAGCTCAGACTGACAAACCCCAAGTAAGGATTCAAGGTGATAGAACACAGTTGGAGGAAATGAAATACACTCATCCTAGATGAGGAACTATTTATTCAGTGGACATTTCTAGATGCTTTCTATGTGCCTGGCACTGTCAAAAAGTAGTAGATTGCAAAATTAGTGTATAATATCTGCCCTATGGAGCTGACAGTCTAGTGGGGAAGATACAGTGGAAAGGTACCTTCATGTAGTAGGTTGAGATCCTTCACTTTGGAGAAATAAAGTAGTCTTGAGCTGTGACAAAGGAACAGGTTTTAAAATCCTTGCTTAGAATTTCATGAATGTTAAACTTCAGGCTCAAAGAGAACTCAGATCTGATAATGCTGTACTTCTAGGCTTATCTTTCAGGTATGATAGATATTTCCACAACTGCCCTCTATACCTCCTAAATGTTGTCCATAGCCTGATACTTCATGAGGAGATGTTTTAAAAATAGGAATGACTGTTCTGAGTACAGCCACTGCCCTTATATAGCCATAATACAAAAGAATAGGAAATTATTCTAGTAGCAACTATCTGTATAGGAGGTCTGTTTTGTCACTTGTCAGTATAACTTAGTTGGGTTTTGGGGTTTTTTCTCTTTTCAGAACACCTACATCTGGACGATCAACACCCATTTGCTCCTCAAAGAGTGTGACAAAAAGAAAGAAACACTTCTCTCAACTAAAAATGTTGCTTAGTCAGAATGAATCCCAAAAGAATCCAAAGGTAGACTTCAGAAATTTCTTATTCTCTCTATGAAGTCTCTTGAACTTTAAGAAAAAGAAATTTTTCTGATACAATTTCTGAAACTAAGTTAACGATTAAAAAAAAGAAACTTTTATTTATTCTTTGAATACATGAAAATTAGGTCCAAGGGCAGACTTTCCTTGGCATCCTTCAGTATATTAGGGAAAACATCTCATTAGAATGAATAACTAAAACATCACAGGTGGTCATTGAGAATCAAAAAAATATATGAAAGGTTCTTATAAATAGTAAGGATATATGTGAACCTTGAGTGATAGTATTTTTTCCTCCTTTAGTCTTAACAGTTTTCATTATGTCATTTTCTTTCAAAATAAATTTGAGAAATTAATGAGAGGGTCTGTCACTCATGAGGGTTTCTTCTGTATATGTGTAGCCCTATCAGAAAAGGAATCCAGTGTGTATTCTTATTTTCTCACTCATATACATAACTATATGAGTAATTTCTTAACATTATTCCTATCTTGAATGCAAAAATAAGTATCTAGCACATTCTTTTTTTGTAGTATTGGATTGAACCTAGGGCCTCATGCATGCTAGGCATGCTTTCTAGCACTGAGCCATACTACCAGCTCAACACTCTTGATTTAGGTGATCTACAGGGTACTGAAATTTCCATTTTACAACTTCTTTTGTTACTGTAGTAATATTTTGCCTTGAAGTGGCATTTTAATTTGCTCTAGAGATGACTCATTTCTAGGTCTGAAAACTATCAGAACATAAAGAGTAACAGTTTTGCTACCTTAAATCTTTCTGGAATGAATATATATATATATATATATAAATATACACACACACACACATATACATATATGTGTATATACATACATTAAATACATATACATATACATCTGGAATATATACAGACACACATATATATAATTTCATTTTTTAATGATAAAGTAGGACTGTATTCAACCTGTCTTAAGCTCTTTAGAAAAGGGAACCTTTAGCTGGGCATGGCAGCACATACCTATAATTTCAGCTACTTGGGAGGCTGAGGCAGGAGGATTCCAAGTTCAAGTCCAGCCTCAGCAACTTAGCGAGACCCTATCTCCAAGTAAAATATTAGGACTGGGAATATAGCTCAGTGGTAAAGCACCCCTGGGTTCAGTCCCAAGTACCACAAAAATAAAAGAGAAAAGGAACTGTTATACAGTACTGTAAGTTCATATAGCCATTTGGAAAACAATATGGAAGTCCCTATAAAAACTAAAAGTAGAACTGGCTTAATGGTAGAGTGCCTGCCTAGGATGTGAGAAACTCTGAGATCAGCATGCAATCCCACTTATGGGTATATATCCAAAGGAACTGAAATCTATATGTTGCAGAGATGTCTGCACTCGCATGTTTGTTGCAGGTGTTATTCACAATAGTCAAAATAAGGAAATGACCCAATAGCCATCAATGAACAAATGACTTTTTAAAAAAAAACCTTTATTTTATTATCTATGTGGTGCTGAGTATTGAACCCAGGACCTCACACATGTTATGCAAGTACTATAACCACTGAGCTACACCCCAGTCCAATAAATGGATTTTTAAAATGCAAAATACATAATGGAATACTATTTAGCCTTTTCAAAGCAGGATATTCTGTCATTTGTTACAACATGGATGAACCTGCAGAATTATGCTATGTGAAATAAGCCAGGCATAGAGAAAAAAAATCTCTTATCTTGTCATATGGGTCTAAAACAGTTGAACACATAGAAAATTAAAGAATAGAATGGTGGTTACCAGAGGCTGGGAAATAGATTGGTCAAAGAATACAAGGTTCCCATTAGGATTAAGTTCTGGTAATACATGTAAAGCATTGTTAATGTATGCTTCAAAATAACTGAAAGATTTTAAATATTATCACCACAAAGAAATGATAAATATTTGATATGATGCATATGTCCATCAGCTTGATTTAATCCACAATGTACACATGTAATAAAACATCACATTGTACCTGTAGTTATATACAATTACTTGTAAGAATAAAATAATAAAATGGATGCACAAGAATGCCCTTGGTGAATCTGATAAGTTTTACTGAAAGAGAAAAATAAGTAAAAAACAAAACCTTTTGAATAAATCATTTCAATACTTTGAATAATAATGTTTCCTCTCTGCTGCTTGAAAGTTTAAAACTTAAATTTCATTTATAGGGCCTGGCAAACTGAAAGACTAAGATTAACCAGTGGGAAATTATGCTAACAAATACAAGCACCAAAAGAATGGTAAACTGAGACAGGTTTTCCCTTTGTATCCAGAAGCATCTGCCCCTATCACTCTTAATTGGGTTTCTGACAACTTAGGTTCCTAAAACACTGAAAAGCTGGGGAAGGATTCTACCATGGCTATTCTTAGGAAACGTGCCTCTAACTGGTCACTACTGACCAGTAGGCATTATTTTCAAAGTTGTGAACAACCCATCAAACTCTTCATTAAGACAGATAGCAAAGAAATGTTTTTCAGTTCATCTTCCAGCTGGTCATGGTCCAGCTGGTCCTGGAGTTCTGATTTTATTCATAAACAAGAGACAGAAAAACCTGGTGAGAAGGCATGTATGGGGATACAGCATGAATTGAGATAATGAATACTTAAAGAGTTCTTCCCCCCACCTCAGACAGGGTCTCACTAAGTTGCCCATGCTGGCCTCAGCATCCAAGTCACTGGCATTACAGGTGTGTAAGCAACTTAGCAAGACCCCTGTCTCAAAAAATAAAAAGGGTTAGGGCGCTGGCTCAGTGATTAAGCACCCCTTGGTTCCCAACACTGGAAAAAGAAAAAAAAAAAACTTTAAAAAGATGATGAAATTAACCAAACAATATCTATACAACTATTTCTAGATATATCTGAACAAGCTAATGGCTCTGAGTCACACAGTATCATTCAAATTAATTCAAAATTTCAGTTTTGTACATTTCCCATGAAGCCCAGAATGCATACAATTCTAAAGTTCATTGCATGTTCCACTTCAATGATCTATTTATCAAAAAGACATTAAAATATTTTCCATTTTTTATATTATCCCAAAAGTTGAAATAAAATCATATACACTTTGGCAATTAAAATGGCTAAGCCTATGACAGTATAATAATACCAAAGGCTAATGAGTCTTAGATAAAGCAGATGATGGTCCAATCCCAAACTGTATTGTTTCTTCTTCACTTTACCACCCTCAGAAGAATAACAAGAGTTACACTAGCCAAAGAAATGAAATGAGAAAATGTGGAGGAATTTATCTGAGTGGAGAATGGGGTTTTGAAGAGACAAGGCAGATGAAAAGTATTAACTTGGCCTGTCAGGAAAGGACACTATTATTACTGCTTTTATTGGACTGAGTCCTTTAGCTCCCTCTGAAGATTCCCCTTATATGTGAGAAGAAATCTACTTAAGGTAAAGTGTTGGATGCTTAGAACAGAGTGTTCATCATAATTTCCCAGAGAGATTCCCCAATCTCAGATTTTCTGATTTAGTAACCTAGGGCCAAAGAATTTGCACTTCAAAGAAATTCCCTTCTGAGGCTAACACTGCTGGTCTAACATTCTGGCTTACAAGAAATAGCTTAAAACTAAAGTAGGCTTTAGTGAGTTCTAAAAATTACTTCCATTTCCACTGATTGTAAATCTTTTGAGAGCAGACATGCAGCTGAGCAGTCTTGTACACCTCAAAAGACTTAACACAAGAAGACAAAAAACAACTGGAAATGAAAGCAGGGACTTGAACAGATGTTTGTACATCCATATTCACTTCAGTATTACTCACCAAAACGAGAAGGTGGAAGCAACCCAAATGTCCATTGACGGGAATAAACAAAATATAGTACACATAGACAATGAAATATTATTTGGAATTAACAAGGAAAAGTTCCGACACATGCTACAACATAGATGAACCTTGAAGACATGTAAGGAAGTCAGTCAGTCATTTACTTACAAAAGGATAAGCAGTATTTTATGACTCCATTTGTATGCGGAACTTAGAAAAGTTAAATTTATACAGATGGAAAGTGGTTGTTGCTGGGAACTGGGGTGGTGATGTAGGGATAGGGAGTTATTTAATACAAAGTTTCAGTTGAGGAAAAGGAAAAAAGTTCTAGAGATGGATGGTGGCAATGTATGCACAACAATGTCAATGTATTTAATTGCCAGAGTACACTTGGCTAAGACAGAAGGATTGCAAATTCAAGGCCAGCCTGCAACTTAGCAAGGCCCTAAGCAACTTAGTGAGATTCTGTCTCAAAAAATAAAAAGGGATGTGACTCAGTGGTTAAGCATCCCTGGGTTCGATCCCCGGTACCAAAACAAACAAGCAAGCAAAACAAAAGAAAAAAAAAACTTTGTATAACATCCTTCCACAAGCACCCATCTTTCAATGGTGCTTTGAGCTGTTCCTTTTTAATTTGAATACTTGCATAATGTTAATTTCTCTAACTGAACATGTTATGCAAAATATAGACTTGTGATAGTGGGGCTGCTACCCTATATATCAATATAAGAAGCAACATATGCTTAGGGAGAACAGGTTTGGAACTACACTCGGTTGGGTTTGAATCTCAATTCAACATTTGACTTGTTCAGAGTCATGCAGAACTTACCCTAAGTTACCCATATGTAAAACTGGCATAATCATTCTATCACAAAGCATACTGCAGTACTTAGAACAGTTTCTGGTGCATTCTTATTTGTGTGAGCTGCTGTTTTAGTCCGTTTTTTGTTTGTTTGTTTGTTTGCTGCTATGACTACAAGACCTGAGAAGAACAACTTTAGAGGAGGAAGTTTATCTTGGGGTTCACAGTTTCAGAGGTCTCAGTCCATAAAACACTGGCTCCATGCCTTTGGTTTTGAGGTGAGGCAAAATATGGCAGAGTGTGGTGGAGGGAAGCAGCTGGGAACATGGCACGCAGGAAGAAAAAAGAGACTCTACTTAAGCAGATAAAAATGGCATGCCCCCAATTACCCACCTCTCCCAGCCACACTAAGCCTGCCTTCAATTACCACTCAATTAATCCTTATCAGAGGATTAATTCACTGATTGGGGTAAAGCTCTCAAAACCCAATCATTTCACCTCTAAGTCTTCTTGCATTTTTGGGGGGGACACCTCACATCCAAACCATAACAGCTGCCCTAATTATATATTAAGTATGCTTTGTAGGGCATTGTTTCTCAAAAGACAGTCCATTAATTACAAGCATCAGAATATATGCACAGTTTGTTTTAAAATGTACATTTCTGGATCTACATTAAATCTTCTGAGAACAGAATCTCTGAATAAAAACCCACTATCACAGACAGGGAAAACTGGATAGGAATGATAAGCACCTGAATTCAGGTGAAGTGACCAGATGTCATCTAGGAAAGGAGTACCAGGGATATTATCCAGAGGACTACATCTCACGAACTTTCTAAATTAGAAGAATCAGAAAGTTTTGACTCTATAGATATATCTCCTTTTTGCAAATGCCCCAAAGTCTAATAAAAGAAGTTTGGCAAACATTGTCCTAGAGAGTCCCATATATTTTTAGTATTCTCCAACTTTGCTTTAAATTCAAGGTGTGGTAAGAGGAACTGTGCTCCAGTACCAAGTCAATCTGTTCACTTGAAAGCATGTAGTAAGCACTACTAAGCACCAGGTCACAAAAGAAGGTCTGGTTCTCTGCCCATAAGGAACCTCCTACACAGTGAACTATAAACCCATTCTTTATTACCTGGAGTTGTTTAAATATTTTAAATCATGAAGCAAGTCATAGATTTCAAAGTTGGTCCAGAGCAGCAGTTATTAGTATATGGTCCCCAAACCCAGCAGCATCAGCATCAAGTTGTTAGAAAAGTAAACTATCAGGCTTTACCTGGCTTACTGAATCAAAAGCTTTGTATGTGGCTCCCAGTCATCAATAGTCTAATAAATGCTCCAGGTGATTCTGATGCTTGCTCAAGTTTAGGAACAATTGTTCAAGTCCAACAATCTGCTTTAGCATTTCTTTGCCATTACATCACTGAATACTTCCGGGATTTTGCTTCCCTCCTAGTCTATTAATCCCTTCCCACCACATCCAATAAATCAGATTCACAAAAATGACCTACAAAATAAACCTTTGAAAAGAACATAAAACTTTATTAAGAACATCTTATACTGTCATCAGATACAGCCAAAGAAAAGGGGTAAACAAACAGGGAGAGTTCATCTTCCCATGTGCTACTGCCACCTCAGAACAGACTTGTGTGGATGGCTGGAATTATAGTTGGCAACAAATGCTCTGTATAAATAAACTCATCAAGTAACACAATGTTCCCTTTCTATACAGAGAAGAACTGGGTTTACACTTTAAAAAGCTTTGATATAGTGCAACAGCTATGAAACAAGACTACACCTTTAGGAGCTATTTCTTAATAGAATACAAAGCAGTTTAGTAGCTTTATGTTATTTCATATTATGTAAATTTTTAGAATTGAAAATTCCAAAAGGACCTTCTATCTTTCCCTAAAATAAGTTGATTTGTACTTTTGAGGGTTTTTTCTCTCTAAAGAGTTCTCAGAACCAGTTCAGTAACTATACTGCAAAAGATGTGTTGCTCATCTACAGTGACAACTGACAACCTAAGTTTGTTCTTTTAATTTTGCAAATCAAGATGACTGGGTCACCCCAGCTTTTGCTGATTCTGAAGGATTTCTTATAGAAAAACCCTGATTCAGAGTGCATGTGAAAGAGGTACCAAAAAAGTTGCATTTGGAATGGTTTTCCTTAAGGGAGGGCGGCTATTGAGCACAAGTGATTTTCTCAGACTCCAGGTTCCCCCCACTATGAACTTTTACTTACTGCAATGATGGAAGGAGCAGAGGGAGTGCCAGGGAATCTGTTCAGACTGCCATTCCAGACAACTCTCTGCACTGTTTGTGGAGAAAAGAGTGATGGTATCCATTCAAAGCACAGTACCCCTACTGCAAGTATGGTGACATGCTTTTCTCTTGAGGGGCCAGGCCAAACTGCACTCAGATGCATGATTTGCCTCAGGTACACAGTGGAGAAAATGCTCATGATTTAGAATTTGGTATTACAGTATCCCACCTAACCCCATTTCTTGAAAAAATTTAGCCTTCTTTTAGGAAGGCAGACTATTCACTGCTAAGGCTTACCATGTTAACTATCATAAGGCGGAAAACATGACTAAAGCAGACTATTGTATGTGTTCAGTTAGTGAACTAACCAACAACTGAGGTTTGTGGAGGACTGGTCAAGGGGTGGGATTCAGGTTCTCGAGTACTATCACTTATCACAAATCTCATCAAGCTCTTTAAAAAAATAATGCATTTTTATCATAAATATTTAGAGCAGATACTGGCATCAAAATCAGTATCTAAGTCAGAAGTCTGTCTTAAATGGTGAAAATATTCCAACAAACTTCTAAAAGATCTCAAATCTTTCCAGGAGTACACAGTTTATAAATTAGTTTTAAATGGAAAAAATATATATTCTGAATGGATAAATCACCACTTTAGCAGATCATAAATAAGGTCAAGATATTGAAAATAAATTAACATACAAGTTCTTGCTTTCACATTAACAACAAAAAAACCTAACTTACTTGGTATACTTTCACAGCAGGTATAACCAGGTTTTATAATTGTGCATTTGTTACCTCCCCCTTTGCTCTTTCCTTCCATTCCCTATACCTAGGGACAGAGGTACACAGCACAAGCAGATACCCCAATGTGTGAGTCTGGCTGCGGCACACAATTTCCTTGCTTAAAGTGATGTTATTACAAATGCTGGTCAAGATCTATGATTAGCAATTTATCAACCATATTACAAGTTAAGTACATTCATGGTTAAATGGATTAGGTTCCCAGGTGACCTTTCAATAGTAGTGTGCATAAGGAACCTAACTACTACTGTTTTTGTGAGAAAATGTGTCCTAACTACCAAAGTTGTCTAAAACACTTTGGAATGTAAGACATTTATGGATGGGACTACATATGTGCATCTGTTTTGGAAATAGGTCAAACTGTTAAAAATCACTGTTTCCAGAACTACTGGCTATCAAAACTAAATTTTGCCTTCTCCTTCACATGTAAACTAATTTTAACTCTAATCTCTAATACTGAGAAAGAAAGAGTGAAGCCATTTAGAATAGTGAGACATAATTGGCTTGTGGGATTTAAAAGATGTTTTATTGACTATCTAATTTGAATTTGCCTACAATGAGAAATGTCTAATGTAAAGCAATGGATGAGAAAAATGTTTATCCTAAGTCATTATTGAATACAAATCCACAGCTTATCAATATGATTTAAAAAGAAAGCTGGAGAGCATGCAAATGCTCTAACACACAGGGTTAGAAATAAAAGGTAAAAGTACATTTGTTTTGTATTTACATCTGTAAATATACAAATATAAAATTTACCAGATCTACCCTGTAGTGTAGCACTCTTAATTTCCAAATATACAGTCATTCAAAAACTTGAAGGGAACATTAAAAATGTTCCAGACTACTTTACTGAACATTAATGAATATTGTATTCTTGCACTATTAGAGCTAAAAATACTACTGTTTTTTAAGTTATACAGCTGAGGGAATAATAAAAGTATCATTTCATGTTTCTTTTAATCCCATAGATAGCTTTTTTATTAAAGGGATTGATTATGTTAAAAGGAGACTGATTTGACAAATAGAAATCAGTTCTAGAACCAAAACTGTTCTATTGGTAGAGTCTCAAAATTTACAGCATTTTCATATTGATCTATTCAAAAAATTCTGAACAGTGTAATCAAGGGAGTCCCTATTTCACAATCTTTTTACTGTACGATGGCAGTTGGAATGGAACTCCTACAGTGCTATCTGAAAAGTTCTCTAGGCTTTGATCTGACCCTATAAGTGGCATCCATGTTTAGTGTTAAATTACTGACCTCTAGGGAATAAGGAATCAAAAGCAGGGAGAGGCACAGAACCGATATTTGGGTTGGGGAGAAGGATGAAGATTAAGTTGGAACATTTAGTCCCTTCTATAATCAAGTCCTAACTATACCATAATAAAGTCTCAACCAACTCCTGATTAGTTCTTCCCCTTTAGGAATTAGATAGTATACAATGATTAGATACTGAAAAAAAGAAAATAAAGAAGAACAATTAAAAATACATGAAGAAATAGAAACATGGACTTTCTCACAAGGCCCTGGATCAAAAAAATTTACAAAAAGATCGTTTGAAAATAATCACTATGTGAGCTTATTAATACACAGAGATCATCACTTTGTTTAAACTAAGTCATATTAACTTACTAATAAAATAGTAAACAAACCAACATTTTAAACAATTTTATAAATTACTTGTCACTTCTTTTGTTAGTATCACTCTCTCAACAATATACAAAAATAACGCTACAGGACTATCCACCTAACCCGTCTCCATCTCTTACAAAGTCCTGGGCCCTGGAAAGAGACTGGTCGTCAATCTTCACTGTAGATGTCCCCCGCAAAGGGCAGGTGCATGTGGCTGCCAGTGACATTGGGCAATCGAGATAAGTCTGGCAGGCTCTGGATCCGGGACCTGAGTTCTTTGCGCACCAGGGAAACTCTGGCTAACTTGCGCTTGTATTCCTGTAACATCAAACCATTTTTGTTAGTATCCAGGGATTCAAAGAGTTATCTAGCATATGCTCTGCATAAAATCTGGTACTTTACTCAGTGCCAAATTTTTTAAAAATTACCCAAACACGCGTTTAATATCCAAAGAGAGGTTTTGGAAGTATTGAATTAGGTACTCTATTGCTCTTATGAAAAACTATAATCTTTAATTGCTGTTTCACACCTGTACAAAGAAAACTACATTGATATGCTTAACCCCTGCATATAAGATCCTCAGGTATTCTAGAGTTTGAACAAGAAAAATTACAGCCGGACTGATGGTGCATGCCTATAATCCCAGAGGCTTGGGAGGCTGAGGCAGGAGGAGCAAGAGTTCAAATTGAGTATCAGCAATTTAGTGAAGCCTTAAGCAACTCAGTGAGACCCTGTCTCTGAATAAAATACAAAAAGGGTTGGGGATATGGCTCAATGATTAAGTGCCTGTGGGTTCAATCCCTGGTCCCAAAAAAAAAAAAAAAGAAAAGAAAAAGAAAAATCACATGTTCATTTTCACAAATGTAAGCTGAAATTTAGCACTGTTTTCAATTTTGAATGCTGGCAACAAACCACAGTAGTTATTATCATACCTGTGACTTTGTCTCTAATAGAAACCAGCTGCTTCATATTACATTACAGTACTTACAGCTATCTTGAATTATTGTTTACAACCAACACTGATGTTATTTATTAATAAAGAAGCATATATTATTGGATAAATTTTCTAAGTGTGATAGCTTTACTTCAATATAACTTTGTAATGCTATGTATTTTATTTTATGCATTTAAACACATTAACTTGAGAAGGTATCCTGGTTTCACCAGACTGGCACAAAAATAGGTAAGGACAGGAAAGCCTACAAACAGCCCAAAGAAGCAGAAGTCTCTGGGTCCTGTTGTCCACATGTCCCTGCAGTTCCAATTTTCCTGAAGGTCAAGGTGTAGTAAAAGTTAATTTAACATAGATCTACCATCTTAAGGTATCATTTATTTTCCTCTTGCTTTCCCCCCTTCACCAGTGATACATCCTGGAACGTCGGGTAGGTTTCAATACAGTAACTCAGTGTCATACAGAAGATAAGCATCAGACTATTTCAGTTCTGGCTGCATACTTCTCAACAGAACTTCCCGTTACACACCTACACGTCTGGTACTTTTCTTGCCGAAAACAAGCTGCTATAGTGCAGACATCTCTCTGAATCACATAAGCAAGCACACACACACACACACACATATATATATATATATATATATATATATATATATATATGACATCAAATATAATAGCATCCAGGTAGGTTATGCTGCAAAGTTTTATTTTAAAAAGTCAAGTAGAGTGGCATATGCCAGTAGTTCCAGTGGTTTGGGAAGCTGAGGTAAGAGGATCCCTTGAGACCAGGGTCCAAGGCCAACCTGGGCAACACAGCAAGGCCCTGTCTCAAGAGAAAACTTAAATATCTTAATTATTTGATTCAAATGATATGTGGCAACTAAAAGCCATTTATTGTAAGTCCATTATACACCACGCACTAAAACATAATACATATCATCTTCAATAATCCCATGAGAAATTATCCTTCATAAGCATATGAAATAATTAACAAACTATGAACAAAAGTGGTAGTCAAATGCTTTGTTATTGTTAAACCAAGAGCAAGATTTAAATAGCTGCAGCAAACTGCTGAATGTTAAAGAACAAAGCCAAATCAAACTCTTAAAATAGTTTAATATATATTTTATAGTTATAGGTGGACATAATACCTTTTTTATTTATTTTTATGTGGTGCTGAGGATCAATCCCAGTGCCTCATACATGCTAAGGCAAGCACTCTACCACTGAGTTACAGCCCCAGTCCCCCAAATGAAACTTGGTAATTATCTGACTGCGTTAACCAGGCAATAGTCCTGAAAGTTTTAAACTGCTTCAGTGGTGGTCTAAAAAAAGGCTCAAAGAATGCAGCCTGGTTTCTCGGGCAACAATTCTTACAATAATATGTACATACTACTTTGGTTCTGATGTACACTAATAATATTCCTCTTAGATAAGAACCATCACAACACCACACATGCACTCTCCTCTTTCAAAACACTTTTAGAACTGTGTTGTCATGGCAGTCTGATATGTGGCAGGTGCATGTTTAAGCATTGGAAATACACTGTTGAACAAAATGGGTGAAGTCTACTGTCTTTGCAAAACTAACATTTTAAGGGGAAGGGGCATAAAAATATATAAATATTATTTCAGATATAAATACAATGACAAAAAAATAAAATGGATCAGGTGCGGTGGCACATGCCTGTAATTCCAGCAACTAAGGAAGATGAGGTAGGAGGATCCCAAGTTCGAGGCCAGTCTCAGCAACTTAATGAGATCCTAAGCAATTCAATGAGACCCTGTTTCAAAATAAAAAATAAAAAGGGCTGAGGATGTGGCTCAGTGGTTAAGCATCCCTACTTCAATTCCCAGTACCATTAAGTATTATGAAGTAAATACTTCAGTGAATGTGTGTGTCCCAGTGTAGCTGACATCTAGATCAAGATACAGACTTTTTTAGAACCCCAGAAGATTTCTTCATACTACATTTCCCTCCCCCACCCCCTCAGTACTGGGGACTGAACCAAGTGCTCTACCACTGAACTATATCCCCAGCCCTTTTTATTTTGAGACAGGGTCTAAGTTGCTGAGGCTGGTCTTAAACTTGCAATCCTCCTGTCTTAGCCTCTCAGTTTGCTAGGATTATAAGCATGTGTCACTGTGCCAAGTTTAGCTTTCCCAACTTTTAATCACTATGTTCCAAAGTTCAATTAGGTTAAGGGTCATCCTTTGTAATGTCTTTACAGGTCCCCTACACCATTATTTAAGATTTTGTATCTAAGTCAGTCACTTTTCAACAAACTTGTGTTTTAAGAAATAACACCTATGCAATAACAGGTTTGTCTTGGTTTTGACCCACACGTTAAATATCAGTGTCAAATGTTCTCAGGCAGTACTACAGCACTCACGTCACCTCACTCTTCTCAACTCTGACTGCTGACAAGTCACTCCACTTTTCCCTGAGTCTTTCTCATTCAACAAGGCCCACATCTATCCTTCATTTATTTACAGACCCTTTATGTGCCCATGTCATCACTACTATCCTAAAGCTTGTTGTCTCTCACAGCCCTCAAGTCAGTGTTTTCAGTTCCTGCTTCACACCAAGGCTCACTTCCATTGGTGAAATTCAAGCCTCTTCACTCTTCAAATTTTAACCCACATTATTTTAATTCTGGCAAATTTTCACTTTGTCTAAAAATCCTTCCCTTGTCCCTGTCATCTTCACTTTATGCTCCCAGCTGAAACTACCTCTGTACTGCTTAATGTTTTGTCTGCTGTCCTTATTTTCCCAAAGGCAGAAGCCTTATTTGTATTGACATGATACTTCCACACTAGTGAATTAGGAGCTGTGATCTGCTGTGGTTGGCACTGCAAGTGAGTCAGAGATAGCTTGTAGTCCGAATCATTAAAAAAACTTCTTTATGGCTAATACTTAGTATATACCAAGTATCCAAACCTTACATATTTTCTAAGACCTACATGAAGACTGAACAAACACTGCCACAGAAACCTTTTCTACTCTAGCCTCAAACTATGATGTGCTACTACTTGATATATTTCTAGTTTTTTTAGCCCCAGTTATTTCTGAACTTAACTGCTACTGTTTTCAAGTTTCATATGCATAATTAGAGGGAAACATACTTTACACAAATCTGTGTTTCCTGCAGTATCCAGGAAAGAACTGAGGCATAACAGCCATTCTACCCACATCAATATTCCTCAGTGAGTCTGAAGTCATGCCTCCTTGATGCCTATGACTTGAGCAGGGACTACCTACAATCAACTTAGATACTTCCTTTATAAAACTAGGGGTGTGTATTTTAGAGTTGAGACTTAAATAATATGGAAGCTTTAAAATTATGAAGTGCTATATAACTGGTTATCATTCTGGGATGGTATCAACAGGTGTACACCACCATGCCCAGCTATGGCTGCACTTTTCTTAAAGAAGCTAATAATTCTGCTCTTCTCTTTCATTTATAATTGTGAATCTTAAAAATACATGGAGAATTTCTATTGCTTCCACATGGGGAATTTCAGTGTCCAATTGAAGACTGTGGCTAATTCCAAGCAACACGCTTACTGTATTTTAGCCCCACTGGTCTACTATCCACTTCTGGAGATCACTTATTGTGGCAGAAAGAGAACTACTTACTGTACCCAATCAGAAAGCTGAATCCTGATTCTAATGATTTAACTATGCATCTTTTATAGGAACCAAGTTGAAAAAACCCAGATTTCAAAATACTGTGAAAACCAAGTTAGATTGGTTCTAACTCACTTTCTCACTTTTCGATTGTGAAATCCATCTCTCCTGTCCAAGTATAACAGTAAAATTAGGCTAGGCAACACCCAGTGTAAAAAAAATATCCTAGAACTTTTTTTCGGCAGAGCAAAGTGACATCCTACCATGGAAATATTTTCCATCCCAGTGGTGGCACATGCCTATAATTTCAGGTACTTGGGAAACAGGAGGATCCAAGTTTGAGACCAGATTCAGCCAACAGGCAAAACAGTCTCAAGTGGGAAAAGGAGAAAGGCTAGGGAGGTAGTTCAGTATTAGATAGCTCTAGGGTTAAGTTCCCAGTACAGGCGTGGGGGGGGGGGGGGACTTTTTGCCTAACAGTACTAACAGTATTTCTTAAAAATGGAGACAATTATATATTTACCTCCACATAACACTTATTTTCATAGAATTCTATAAGTTGCATCTATATAAACATCCAAGCAATGGAATTTTTCATGCAAATCTCAACAGATGTATCCTTATTTTGAAACTGAATCATCAGTTCTGGCTACTTCAAATTTATCTATTTCATCATTCTTCTGTTTTTGACTTAACTAAATATTTGGAGAATTAAAATAAGTGGGTTCTTGGGTTGAAAAAGAACAAATTAACATTAAAGGTAAAACCAATTGTCTTCCACTCAAAGGTGCTAAGGAAACATCATCTTCAGAATGCATTATACAAGTCCTTAGGCAGATGGTAATCTTCACAATCTGGATTCCTCGTTATCAGTTCTGTTGACCCCTTCATGGTTTTGTTCTTTGACATATATTTCATCATGTCCTTTGCCCTCTCTTAAAGATGTTAACATACAAGTCTTCCTTAAGCTAATGCCTTTAACTATTAGTTTGACACTCATTTTTCCATCAAAATTTATTTTTGCTTCATTTTGCTTGCCTTGGGATTGATTTTCCTCGCTGGGTTAGATAAGAAAAGTTAATTGGGGTATTAGTCAAGACAAGCTCACACACACATACACACTTTTAAAACAAGGCTAAGGGGCTGGGGAGATAGCTCAGTTGGTAGAGTGCTTGCCTTGCAAGCACAAGGCCCTGGGTTCAATCCCCAGCACCACAAAAAAAAAAAAAAAAAACAAGGCTAAGGAATTACATGACATCAGGAAGTTTCCAAGACAGAAGATTAGTCAAGTCTGTTACCATCCCTAAGGGACAGAGTGCAAAGTACATAAAGATCTCAATGGTTTGCTCTTACCTTCTACACAACATGCTTAAATTTAGTTTGGTATCTAATGTTGGAATTGATGAGTTTTTTAAACAAAATACAATATATCAAATACATTCTCATTTCTTTTCATGTTACCCAATATTTTCTGGATGGAATTGTCATTTTCTTCCTTAACTGTGGGAAAATATTACCTTTCAGTGAAAATTACTTGGTGCAAATGAAATGTCATCTACTAAACTATATTGCTTCCTTTAGTTTATTTCCGGACTTATCATCATCCTCTTAATAATTCAACTACTGCAAGATTTCATTAACCTTCTAATGATTGTTATCAAAAATGTTGAAAAAACATAATGTTGTATCAGGTTTTCTGCAAGGAACCTGATGCTTAAGTGGCTATTGACTGAGTTTTGAAAACCAATTCACTACATTATAATGAAGGATATTATAAATAAGCTTTGTATATTCCAAGATCTCATCTAGCACTGTGACTCAAACTAAATAGCTACTACATTTTCATATGCTTTCTAAATGCCAACCATTGTTTCACACTCCATTTAATCCTCACTGGTAGAGATTATTCCTAACCATGTGTTACAGATGGCAAAGTTGAATCACAATAAACCACTGATAATCTTCATCCAAAGTCAATATATTTGGGAAAAAGGGCTCAAAACAAGACAGACTGGCTTCAGGGTCCTCATACATAACCATTATGCTATCCTGCTTCTTATATTCTGGAATTATTTGGGGGTTGGGTAAATCTGTCATTAAAACATCCCTGGCATTACCATTACCAATAATGAAGGAGAGTTATAATTTTCTAATGGACAACAGCATATGGGTCTTGAGATGAATAGTTTTAAAAACAAGAGTATACTACCATCAATAAAGAAATAAGGGAAAAGGTGGGGGCCTCGGACTAGCCCAACCATCGATAGACTGACCCCTTGACCAAATTGGGGGGGGATTGGGCCCAGAGGCACTTAACCACTGAGCTACATCTCCTTTTTAAGAAAGGGTCTCATCAAGTATTTTAGGGCCTAAATTGCTGAGATTGGCATCAAACTTGAGATCCCTCTGCCTCAGCCTCACCAGTTGCTAGGATTACAGGTGTGCATGCCACCACACCTTGCACCAATGACCATTTTCAACCTTGAGAGTAGTAGTGGTGGAGACATGGGTAAGCCAGGAGCTGACAGGCAGCATAAAACGTTGGCTATTTATTATCTAGAAGTGACTTAGTGAAGTGGCATACATTGACATGTACTGATACTTAAATGAGGAGGCTGACTTGTTACCTTTATTCATATTTTGTTACCTTTTAGTCTCTCTTTATCCATATTATAGTTACTAAAGAAACACATTATCTCATGTTATAAAATGTCATCTAATCTGGTATTTCTCAAATCGGATGTCCCATGGAACATTGTTCCACATGATTTTACAAGCAGGCCAAACCTCAGAGGTTTGGGTCTTGTATTTGGGAGCAAAAGTAAAAAAAAAAAAACATCATTCTTTGCTACTGCCCTGCTCAGATCATCAATATGCTGATATCCAGAGTGAAGCTCCAAGAGTGGAATCTGGTTTGCAACATTATTCAAAATCACTGAAACCTTTTTGCTGAACATTTATCACCATCTTCCAGAGCTCATGGTTATAACAGAATGCTGCTACCCAAACACTGGACCTCATTTTTTTCTCGTCACTCATTCTCTTCTTCATCACCAATAGCAACAGCAAACTCACTACTTTATTCCTCCCTTTCAAACAATAACTATTGGGGCAGGGGATATAGCTCAGTTGGTAGAGTGCTTGCCTCATAAGCACAAGGCCCTGGGTTCAAATCCCCAGCACCGCGAAAAAAAAAAAAAATCAAATAACTATTAGATACAGAACTCAGGTTGGTGGGTTCTTTAAACACCTTTCACCACTCTTCTTGCTTGTATGGCTTGCTGAGAAGTCCACTGTAATGATCATCTTTGTTCCTCTTAGAAAAACTGTTTACCCCTTGCTTCTTTCAGAGTTGTTTTTAGTTTTCTGTACTTTGAATGTGATTTGCCTAAGTGTAGTCTTAATAGGTTCTGAGTTTCCTGGATCAGTGGTTTGGTATCTGTCATTAATTTTGGAAATTCTTAAGTCACTGATAATTCAAATATTTCTTCTCCACTCTCTCTCTTTCTGGTATTTCAAAAGCACACGTATATTATATCTTTCCAAACTGTCCCTCAATTCTTGGATGTTCTTATTGTGGGTTTTGTTTTGTTTTTCATGTTCTTTTTCCACTTTGCATTTCAGTTTGGCAAGTTTCCACTGACCTACCCTCAGCTTACCAACTTTCTTCCTTGATAGAGTCCAGTCCACTGAGTCATAGGCCCTCATTTGTTAGTGGTTTGTTCCCAGTATTTGATTTTTGTTTTCTGAGCATTTCTACCTCTACTTACATACCCGTCTGTTCTCATATGGTGTCTGCTTTTTTCCATTAGAACCTTTAACTTTAAATCAATTGTTTTAAATTCATGATCTAATTCCAAAATTTTGCCACGCAAGTCTGGTTCTTGTGCTCATTTTGTCCCTTCAGAATGTTTTGTTTTCCCTTTTAGTGTTTTGTTAATTTTTACTGAAACACAAACATGTACTAAGGTGGACAAGTTTTCGTATCAGACTTTGTTATTCTGACTAGGAGTGGAGTTGTGTTTATGGTTTGCTGGAAATGTACATACTAGAACTTGAAACTCACTACCTTAATAGTCCTTTCACATTAGTATTAACTGGCAGAATGGTCTTGTCACTTGTAACATCCACTGGTACCAGTTCTGTCCTCAGAAGTAAACTCAATTCCTCTTTTCTGATAGCTTTTGAAGCATCTGAAGACAGATATTCATATAAATTTAAACTGTCTCCAACTTCGATCTTCCTAGATCTCTCAGCTGTTCTCCAAGGTGTTTTGTTTACACATTTCCTTGGCCACCCGGGGCCCTGTGTCTGTATAAATTGTAACAAGTTAACTTATTTTGTTAAAGTAGAATCTAGGGTTGAATGATGACATCTAGTTGTGATTTACCTGCTTCCAAAGCAAAAGAACTTTCCACATTCTAAACGTTTAGTTCATTAGTTTAAGTTAATACTACACTAGCCACACCACAGTGCTAACACCTACATATCACCAGGGTTTTCTCCCATGTAAAGATGCTATGCGAGGTCCTCACTGTACTGACAAAGTTAACTTGGGGGAATCTAAACACAGGAATTTATAATGCAAATATTCAGGAAGAGAACAGAGATGACAAGAAAATGCAGTGTTTGGCAGTGATTCTCATTCAATTTGCAATGGTTATGGCTCAATGGTTGGACCTCCACAAACATTAACCAATAAATGTTTCTCAGTGCTTGTTGTGACACATACTAGCAACCCCAGAAACTCAGGAGGTTGAAGCAGAAGAATCCCAGTCTCAGCAACTTTGCAAGACTCTAACTTAAATAAAAAGGACTGAGGATGTAGTTTCAGTGGTAGAGAGACTGAGACCCAGGGTTTAATCCCTAGTATTGCTAAAATAATAAAATAATTACAACAACAACAATAATGCACCTTAGTTGTAGTTAAGTCAGTCAGTCATGGATGAGTTTCAGAGGCAGCCCTAATCAACTCAAGTTGATTGTTATTCTGACTAGGAGTAGAGCGGTGTTTAAGGTTTTGCTAGAAATGTTGATAATAGAAACAAATTTGTGTGCACTCACGTCCACATTCTCTTATTCTATAATCCACCTTTCTGATGTTTCCTCAGTATTTAAAAAAAATTTTAAAAATCAGGCAGTTAAGCCTGACAAGAATTCTCAAGGCTCTCCTTAAATTTTTGATTGATATAACTGCTTAAGATGTTCACATCTTAGTTAACAAATCTGGTGTAAGCAATAATATCAAAATTACCAACACTTTGGGCTTGGGATGTGGCTCAGTGGCAGAGAGCTTGCCTGGCATATATAAGGCTCTGGGTTCAACATCCAGCACCATGGAAAAATATGTGTATGTGTGTGTGTGAAAATACTTACACTCTAGCTCTAACACCAAATTTATTTCAAAAGCTAGGAGGGGTTAAAAACACTAGATGGTACAGCTATCAATAACACCACTCCACCAATAAGTACTGGTGCACTGAGGGAATTAGGCTTTGAGAAGCAATGAAGGCTTCTATTAAGCAAATATCTTCCAATATATCCTCCCTCCCATTTCTCTTATAGACCTAGTCCTTTCAATAGGTCACAAAAGTGTAACTTATTTGTCCAATGCAGATAAACAGATCTTTAAAAAAGTTTCATTCCTCTATGAAATTTTAAAAGTACAATAAATGCTGGTTAACTAGCATTTTAAGTTTAAAATGTATTTGTGAAAGTTGTCTTAACTTTCACAAATACATTTTAAAAGGTAAAAATACACATATGCAACCATATATAACTAACCAGAAAATGTGGTGGAATAAAATACATCAAAATGTTAATAAGTTATTTTCAGAGGTTTGTGTGAACTTGTATCTTTCAAATTTTCTAAATAAGCATGTATTATGATGGGGAAATGCTTAGCAAAAAGGGGGGGCAACGAAAGAAAATCCTTATCATTTTATAAGCTTAATTAAAACTAAAGTACTCTGCAACAAAACAGTGAAATTCAAAAGCACTGAATTTATAGGTAGAAAAAATCTTATAAATTAGGCTTGAAATTCATATTTGAAGATGAGGAAGAATGATCTTGACAGTACACAATTTGTTCAAGTTCACATAGTAAGTCTAGAACCTGTAGCTTTTAATTCTCAGTTTACTACTTCACTCTACCTCTGTATTACATATTACATATTCAAATGTATTCTGTATTACATATTCCAAGAAGACCAGCCAAGAAAGATATCCAAGTAGGATGCAAATTTGTGCAGAGGATGGCTACAACTGATGTTTATTTCTTAAAATATATTTATAATGACTAGTTTGTTTGCTTATTTCAGTGCTTAGGATCAAACCTAGGGTCGTGAGCATGCTAGGAAAGCACTCTACTGTGCAGCCACATCCCCAACATGGTTTTTGTAAAGACTAGAGAAAACACATGAAAATCTTTTCAGGAGCTTAATATTAATAGTATTTTTTCAAATGTCTCTTGAATATACTAACACTTTTGTGCCTCAGTGTTGTCATCCATAAAGTAGATATTATAGTTCCTACCTCTTTTCCTATTTTATTAGAAAAGTACTTAGATTATTAAGATTAAACTGTAAAGGATTCTCTCTCCTACAATGGAATTTAAGTGAAATAGCAGAGTTTCAGACTAGGTATATAGTAATTTTTCACCCATGTAGTGTACAGAATGGTCTCGTTGATGCAACATTGGAACATTTCATTAAAGAGGCCTAAGAATTCTGTGACTCTCAAATCTAATAAGATACTGGAGGCTTCAAGTGCAACAGCAATTCCTGATTAAAAGCAGTGGTTTTGCTTGCTTGTTTTTCATTGTGAGTACAGATGCTCAACTGAAGGGGAAAGGCAATGATTTAGTCAGAAAAAGGCAACAGTGTTGGAATACAGACCAAAGGAAATGTAGCAGGCCACAACAGAGCTTTTATCCTAAAACAGTCCAGTTCACTAGTACTAGAGACAGTGATGATGCTGTCCTTCCTGGAGATGATAAATTCTAAGACAGGCCTACATAGTGAGTTGAGGGAAAATGGTCATCTGGCATATGTGAGACCAGCTGCTGGACAGGAAACACATACTAAACTCTGGAAGATGTGAAGAAAGCACAATGATCACTTTCATATTCTTTCCTCTTCCCAGTTTTCCTTTTGTCTTTGCTTCATCGGTTTTTGTTCCCTTGCTTTACTCAGTGTTCTACTACCAAAGGAAACTCTCTTAACATCTTCATCATTTACAAAAGTACTGAGTTTTTTTCAGCAGTTCTGCATCACCTACAAGGCATCTCTAACTTTCAAAGTTCACTTTACTACTGCATATGACTTTTTTGATGTCAAATTCAGGCTTTCACTAGCAAACATGTCAAAACTAACACAAGATGAACCCACAGGTACATTTTAGTTTTATACCGTGGAGTCTACATACTAATGTGGGTGCTGATACTTGTATCAAGAAACAAGAACGGAAATTAAACATGCTGGCAAATATTTAGATCCATCAGATGATGATTGGATTTAAGCTAATTGACTCTGACATCTTAAAGGAAAATGAGAATTTTATGCTTCAGAATTGGAACTCAGCATCAAAAAATTCCAGTTACAAAGGGAATTTCATGGGTTCAAAGACACTACTTCTCTTGAATATCTAATGAAAAAGTGAGAGATGAAACTGTCACAAGTTTGGTTTTTTTGTTTTTTGTGGTGCTGGGGATTGAACCCAGGGCCTTGTGCTTGCGAGGCAAGTACTCTACCAACTGAGCTATATCCCCATCCCTGTCAAGTCTTTTGTCTGACAGATTTAAAGTTTACAACAAGATTGCCATGATAATCAGCATTAAAATCTCCAGTTCGATCCACTAAAAAATAAACCTTTTAAACTTGATGTTCAGTTTTTCCTAACTACTACATATTTTTACTATTTAGTTGAAAGAGGACACATTATTTTAAAAAATGCACTGTTTATATTTTACAACTTACCTATGATCTTCCTAATTTTATGCCTTCAGTACTCAGTGTCTTAAACCAATAAGTATAGCAAAGAATTCTGTAATTAAAAGAACTTTCTAGGGGCTGGTGTCGTGGCTCAGTGGTACTGTGCTCACCTAGCATGTGTGAGGCACTGGGTTCGATCCGTAATGTACTCATCTACAATTAAAAAAAAAATTTTTTTTTTAAAACTCTCTGGGGAGGGAAAAATATAACTAACCATCATAGTATTTCATTGATTTTGATATACTGAAATTTGTAGAATTTACTTTATGTATATTTTTGAGACAACAGTATATACCCAGGTAGAGCACCACCAGACTATATTAAGTTCAAACTTCAGCATAATTCTCAGTTTTTTCTCCCTAAGTTTGTTGTCTTATTAATTATCTTTCCAAAAATGCTTGGTAGTTTGTGTTGTCATCTTTAACTACAGACTACGTAGTCTTCCCCAACAACTAGTTTTCCATAGACAAATGACTCCCACTGCTCCTGGCCCTTACCAACCTGTAGGGGACACTACCCTTTCCATCTACTCCAAGCTCCAATACGGTTCCTCATCACTCCTAGTTGACACCAGAAAGGGTCTGTACAGGGTTAACTTTTCTGACTGTTCACAGTACAGTGTCCTCAGTGACTCTGCTCTTCCAGTCTCCTGCTTTCAGGTGTCTCACTTGTGACATGGAGGATCACTGTGAATGCTCCTCTTGTCTTTATGATAGTACATGCAAGGATATGGATTCTTTCTTCAATTCAATCCATCAGTATTCCACCATCGAGGAATACTGCCTTCTCTGGGATGCCCAAAATATTCCTTCGCTTGTTATAGCAGAAACATTATATATTTCATACACTGTAAATTTAATTTCATCACCTCCTATATATCAATTCTTTATTTTATCTAATCTTTTTGACAATCTTCATCAATGATGTGAATAGAATTTGTTATGACAACAAAAATGTTCTTCTGGGGCTGGGGATATAGCTCAGTTGGTAGAGTGCTTGCTCACAAGCACAAGGCGCTGGGTTCAAATCCCCAGCACCGCCAAAAAAAAAAAAAGTTCTTCTGTATCTGCACTACCCAAACTAGTCAATAGTCATAAGTACCTATTTACCATCACCTGAAATGTGGCTACTTCTGTTGAGAAACTGAATTTTACATCGTATTTAACATTAATTAATTTAAATAAAATGTGGCTAGTGGCTACCCATTGAACAGCACAGTCCTTTAACTCTATTAACTCTTCACATTTCACCACTCCCTATCCATTCCGTCTTTCTCTCTTCCATTTTCTCTTCATTATACCTATCCTTATATTTTGTATTTATATAAAAGATATGTAACATAAGACACAAGATATATTTACATACATCTTTATGTGGTTATTTAATATAATAAATACAATATACTAGGTCTTACATGTTTATTATATTCTTAAATCCTATTTTTAAATAGTTATAGGAGAAAAAAACTGCTTCTCAGTCTAACATCTTAAAAAGTCAAGAATATCTGCTTTTGTTTACAAAAGACAATGAACATCTGAATCAGGCAATAAAGTAAGGCAAACACCACACTTTAATTGAATCCAGGCCTCCTAACTTAATCAATCACATTCTAGAACACTGGGGGAGAGGAATAGAAAACACTTTACCGACTGGACATATTTAAACGATTACTTCCAAGAAATCAGAAGAACTACCAAAATGATGAACAACAAACACTATACCTAATTTTGAAAAGAGGCAGATTCCATAAACAACAGACAAGCAGGCTTGATTCAAATAAGCCAGAATCTCAGAAAATGACTGAACATATTTAAAGGTACTCAGAAATCCAGGTGCAATCATTGAGATACTAAAGACTATAAAGAGAAAAATAAATTCTCTTTGAGGCAAAAGAAAAATATCACAGACATCTGACACTAAAAAGAGAATTTCAGCTGGGTGCAGGTAGTCCCACCTACTCAGGAGGCAGAGGCAGGAAGAGGACTTGAGCCCAGAAGTTTGAGCCATCATGAACACCACAGCAAGACTCCCTCCTCTTCCTCAATTCAAAAAAAAAAAAAAAAAAGTAACCCTGTCAAACAGAACGTAATTTACTGATGACAGATAAATATATATTAGCTAGAAAAAAACCTCCCAAGGGCTTTTGTTTATTTGTAGCTGTAACTTCTGAGATACTATATGCTGGGAACAAATTTAAGCACCCAACTTGTTCAAATCATATAAAGTAGATATATTTTTTCCCTACTTTACAGACAAGGTAACTGATGTACAAAAAGATCAAACGTTTTGTCCAATGCCACAGGGCAAGTAAGCAGAGAAACAGAATTACAACAGACGACCCTATTCCAGAGTCCCCACCCTTCACAACAAAGTTGAACTGCCTCTCCAAGTGTTTACTGATTTAAGTAAGACCAAAGTCAACCAAGGAAACTTTCAAACCATGGGCTTCTGTTACTGGCCTTATCTCTTTATCATGCATAAATATAATTTTTGTTCACAACTATAACTTAGAATATATCCATAAGAAATTTGCAGAAGAAATAAAGTGAGAGAGTTAAACAAAAAATTGACAGATGTCAAGTGTAAAAAAAAAAAAAAAAAAAAAAAAACTACAAGCTAAAATATTGGCTCAACTTATTTTTTTAAAAAGATACATATTTCTTAATCACATAAGATGCTAAATAGTAACTCTAAGATTAACAATGGCAGATGTTTAAAAAAAAGAGATTTGGAGATAGTCCAAAAGTTACACAAGCAAAAAATCTCTAATGCTACACTGTCAAAATTATGTATATACCACAAAATCTTGGAGTCTAAAAGTAAGTAGTAGTTTCTATTCAGCAAAAACAAATGCCACAAACTGTGTTACAGTATGAAATTTATTTACTAGAACTTATTTGGATTTTGGATATTCTTCTTTTTTTTTTTTTTGCGGTACTGGGGATTGAACTCAGGGCCTTGTGCTTATGAGGCAAGCACTCTACCAGCTTGAGCTATCTCCCCAGCCCCTTGATATTCTTTAAAGAATAAAAAATGTAAAGATTCATGATATATTTGACTATGATTGATTTACTTGGCTTACTGAAATTATCCTTAGAATTTTTCTCAGAGGACATTACTTCTACTAAATATATGTTTTAGAATATTCTTTAATTTCTAAACTGAGTTCATTGGTAGCAAACCAAAAGCATAAGAAACACATGAACAAAGAAGTATATAATCATGTTTATAGAAAATACAGTATCTAATTATATGGTATTTTACATTTACATTAAATAGGTATGAATTCTTCAGTAGATTTTGCCAAACCCTGAAGGCGCACATATTTTACAATCATTACAAACATTACTTATGCCTGCCAACCGTTCTTCGACTTCAAAAAAAAAAAAAGATTTTTTTGGTACTGGGACTAAACCCAGGGGTGCGTTACTACTGAGCTAGGTTCCCAGTTCCTTTTACTTTTTGAGACGGGGGTCTCACAAAGTTGCTGAGGCTGTCCTTGAACTTGCAATTCTCCTGCCTAAGCCTCCCAAATTGCTGGATATACAAGCATGAGTCACTTCACCTGGCTCTCTGAATCATCTTTAAAAGAAAACCTTTTTTAAAAGGACCCAGCATGGTGGCACAAGCCTATAATCCCAGTAACTTGGGAGGTTCAGACAGGAAGATCACAAGTGAGAGACCAGTCTCAGCAACTTAGTGAGTCTTTCTCAAAAAAAAGAAAACAAACAAACAAAAACAAGACAACCTGGACCCTCTGTAGCTCCCGAAGAGGATTGGGAAAGATCCAGTGAATATGACTGAAGAGGTATTTCACAGTGTGGTTGGTGTACTGGCAAGAATAAAAGCATGGTTCCAGTCAGGTGTGGGCTGTTGCCATGAACGCACTAACATCTCTTGACTCCTGATTCCTTCTCTACTATGCCTGAGTTGTAGATACAGTGAACTAGATAAATAAAAGTGAAAATAAATCACTTTCTTCAACCGAGACCTACAAAACTCTGACAAAACAATCTCTAACACTATGCCCAAAATTAGACAAGCAGAGATCTCATGCTATAAGGAAAAATACACAGAATAAAAACAGCATTAAAAACGACAAATAGGGGCCGGGGAGATAGCTCAGTCGGTAGAGTGCTAGCCTTGTAAGCACAAGGCCCTGGGTTTGATCCTCAGCACCAAAAAAAAAAAAAAAAAAAAAGACAAATAAAACAGGAAATAAAGGATAGTAGGGAAAAATTAAAAAATGAGAAATGTGGATAAAAACCTCAGACCATTCAATATACACATCAGGAATGTAATGGAAAACTAGTAAAAAGAGGCAAAAATAAAAGGCAACTTAGGCCTAATGAAAGGGTACCTCAAATATCAAGCAAAATTAACGAAAGACCAATAACCTGGAAAAGTGCTAGTCAAAGTTTTAAATACATAGAATAAAAGAAAAAAACTACAATATCTAAGCCAAAATAATATTCTTATAAGAATTTATGTAAGCAATATGTGAGAGTTTCTATGTCCACATCCCCTTGTCATTATGGAGGATCTCACTTTGTATTCTTACCTCATAGCTGACTCAACCATAAAAACCATTATCTCTTTATTGCTCTACATTTCACTTGTTTCTTCTCCTACAAATTTATTTACAAACTACCAGAAATAAGCAAAACTTAGCTAGCAAGTGATTCAGAGCAGTGTTTTTCAATAGCAAAAAACTGGAAGTAACATAAATGTCAAAGGGTGATTTAAAGCAATGTTTTCAACAGCAAGAAACTGGAAGAAAAATAAATGCTAAATAACAGGTAGTGAGTTAAAGAAATACTATTTCTGTAAAACAGAATACAACTAAGGCATTAAAATGAGACTGATATTAGGGCTGGGGTTTAGTTCAGTGGTAGAGTGCTTGCTTAGAATTTCTAAGGCCCTAGATTCAATCCCCAACCTAAGAAAAACAAAAAACAGACTGATAATTCTGTGAAAATATTCAAAGTAAATGTGCAGAAAAAGTCAGGTATACTATAATTCTATTCCTCCAAATCTTGTCAAAGATTGAAGTAGTATGTGCATCCTAATCAAAGGGTAAATTTTGATAAACAAATGTTACTCTTCAAATTAAAAAAAAAAAAAAAAAAAAAAACACTTCACTGCTATTGCCTTCTATGTTTCAGGCTTTCCTGCCTGGCATATAAAGGTATTCTAATATTTCCATCCATAAAAGTGAGCAGACCCAGAGGGCAATTAAAACTAAAATTCCACTCTCTTACGTACTACAGTGTAAAAGAAAGAACACTGGCTTAATGATTCAGATTTTGTGTATAGCCAGTTCTTCCCGTGGGTGGCACTGTTATTCTGTACAAATTCAGTACTTAAATAGTGCTGAGTACTGTTCACTTATTACTCATTCCTGAATAATGCTATTGTTACTCTTTTGGAAGGGGAAAAATTGGGACAAATAGCAACATTAATTTTAACATTTCAAAATGTCTATTTTTCTTTCAAAATGCTCACTTGAAAGTTCAGAATCTGAGACCACTCCTGGAGGGAACACAAAAAGTCAACACACTCACTGACATTGTCCCTGAAGAGTAGGAAGGGTGATCAGCAAAGATCTGAAGTTATGATATCAATGTTTTAAGGACAAATGGAGCATTTCTGAAACAAGTTGTGCCCATTGAATATCAGCATTCACTGAAAAGAACTGCCCTTTTTTAACCAAAAACTTTTCTGTAACTCAAGTTCATCTACATGCCTCAGAATTCCTTGGGCAAGATTTCTGGAGTGAGCTGTTGACATTCTCCTTTTTAAATTATGTTCAGATAGATACATGAGTAAAAGTCTACTTAAACTGGAAAAGATGTGTGTAAAAATTAGTAAGATATTTATTGTTCATTGTAAAGTATATAAATGTATAATTTGGATGATGTAAATAAAAATTCCCAAAATCTTAAAAAAAAAAAAAAATGCTCACCTGAAGTTCTTTCTAGATACTGCCTTGAACACACAGCCCACTTTTTTTTTTTTGTAAGTACAGTAAGTAGTTCTCTCTTAACCAGAGCTAAATTTTCACTTTCTGTGGTTCAGTTACCTTTAGTCACTCTGTTCCAAAATTAGTACTACTGCATAGTGAGGAGTTAAGATATATGAGAGGGAAAGAAACCAATCCACCTAACACTTGTTACTGTATATTGTTATAATTATCGTTTTATTGTTGCTTTTAATCCCTTACTGTGTCTAATTTGTAAGTTAAATTTTATCATAGCTAGGTATGTTTAAAGGAAAAAAACCATAGTATTTATAGAATTTGGTACCATCAGCAAAACCAGGCAAACACTGGGTGTCTTGGGTAATATCAGCTACAGGTAAGGGGAGGAGACTGAACTGGACCATATATATACTAAAACAACTTAAAAATTAATTAGCCAGGGCTGGAGATGAAGTTCAGTGATAGCTGGCCTAGCAAGATCAAGGTCCTGAGTTCGAGCCCCAGTATGAAAGAGAGAAAGAGAGAGAGAGAGGAGAGAGAGAGAGAGAGAGAGAGAGAGAGAGAGAGAGAGAGAGAGAGAAAGAGAGAGAGAGAGAAAGAAAGAGAGAGAGAGAAAGAAAAAAGAGAGAGAGAAAGAAAGAAAGAAAAAGAAAGAAAAAGAAAGAAAGAAAGAAAGAAAGAAAGAAAGAAAGAAAGAAAGAAAGAAAGAAAGAAAGAAAGAAAGAAAGAAAGAGAAATTATGCTGGGTATAATTCTATCCCAAAACCTCAAGTATTTCCAATCATTTTTATTAATTAAATTCCCAATTACAAAATAAGTTACAATTTAAATATAAATATTATATATCTCTTACAGTTCACATTTCTAGTGTCATTCATTTATCTATCACTGGAAGGTCTGATTTTACTTATTCATTCAACATACACTCTAAATGACTACCAGGAAAAAGGCACTGCTCTAAGCACTGAGGTCACATGCCGATGACAGTTACATATGATAACTACACAAAGCTTTAAATTTTCAAATAATGGTAAGTACCACAAAGAAAAAACAATGCAATACAGTTGGGGAGAGGGTGGAAGCAAAAGAAAGGGATAGAAGACCTTCTGAAGAGGTGACATAGGACCATTTACCTGAATAAAGGAGGAACTAGCTAGCTAACAAAAACTCAGAAAGAGCATTTCAGCCTCTGTTAGAAATTAACAAAGCAAAAATCCTGGTAAGAGAACATGCTTCACCAGCTTTAAAAACAAAATATAAACCAGTGAGATGAAAACAAAGTTACAGGCTCATGACTAGGGATCTCATAGGTCATGTATGAATTCAAGACAACATCCAAAAATGTGGATTGGGGTTGTAGCTCAATGGTAGAGCACTTTCCTAGCATGTGTGAGGCACTGGGTTCAATCCTCAGCACCAAGCACCATATAAAATATAATAAAGGTATTATGTCCATCTACAACTAAAAATATTTTTTTAAAAATCCAAAAATGTGATGGGACACATTGGAGAGTTTTAAACAGGTGTAATGGGGCCTGGTTTCTTCTTAAAAGAGCCGTCTGGCTGAAGTCACATAGGAAGGTTTTAGAGAGATCAGAATGATCAGCTATTAACAATGCAGGCAATATATGTATGACAACCAGTTAGGGGTGGTATGGCAGGAGGTATGAAACACAAAATTCTAGCTGTGTTTACTAAGACATAAAAAGTCTCACTACATGACAGATGGAAATATTCATCTGCTCCTTCCCAAAATGCCAACAAAGTAGTAAAACAATTTATACAGGCAGAAACCACAAAGACAGAAAAGGTATGCCGTAAAGGAATGTCAAAAAACTTTGAAGACTGAAAAAAATTGCAATACAAAATGAACAAAAATAATGTAATTCATCCAGAGGAACTCTGGACTGGCTCAGAATTCTGAAGTTACAAGCCTCCTTGAAATGTAATGTTAAGTTTTAAGGTACACAATAAGGACTAACTGAAACTATTTAAATGACTCTGTTAAAACCTTTATCCCATAGAGCTAAAAGATGAAAGACAAGAAACTGAGCAAAAAGATCTGCATTCAGGGACTCAACTCACAGAGGTTAAGAGGTAAAGTACTATTCAGAAAATAGATGCCCTCTGTCATCTACCTGGCAAATCTGAGGCATTTCTCTCCGGAGAAAATGAATGGCCTAGGAAAGAAGACCTACAGATAATAAAACCAACTAGAACCTTACTGAAAATCAGATTGGTATCAAATATCTAGTTTTTAACATGGATCAGTAATTTCATCTTTAGAAATTTATCACAAGAAATAATCCTATGTGAGTAAGAAAGTTAACTAAAGAGATGTTCCCTGAAATGCTGTTTATAATACCAAAGCAATGGAAACAATCATAAAGAACAGAGTACTTAAATTGTCATATATCCATACATTAAAAAGGAAAACAATGACACAGTAAAATACATATATTAGATCAAAGGAATAAATGAAGCCAATATCCAGGGCTGTCTTTTTGCTCATATAGCTTTTCCCCCTATAAAAATAGATTACTTGCATAGTCAATAAAAATGGCTAAAGATTACATAGTTCCTGAAGTAACTGCATATATAATGAAAAATTTTAGACCTTAAAAACATATAACACATGCAGACATTAGTAACATTTCTCTTAAAAAACCCACAACTCCATCTTATCAAATTACTTCAAATTACTCCATTTTCTCCATATCCTTATCTCCATATCTCCGTATCCTTACCACTGTATCTTTGAATAACATGTCATCTGATAAATAACCAAACGTGGTCATTTAAAATATTACGTATAAAGGCAAACCAGTGAAAAATGAGGAGAAAAAAAGAATAAAAATTCATAATCACAATAATCAAAATTATAAACGAACAATATTAGCAAGTAATAATCAAAATCTGTGCATATGAAGGTAAAATAAATGGGCAAGTAGAAAGGGACTACATTACTAAGTATGTGTATACATAAGAATTAAGTATGACAATGGCATTTAACAATAGTAAAAGACAATAATTAATTATTAATCAATAAATAATGAAGGAACATTATCACTATCAATTTGTTAGATCCCTTTTATATCAGAGCCTAAAAATTCCAATAGAATTATTTTTAAAAACAAAATTAAAACAGAATATTTTTAGAGTTATGAACTGAGAAGGCCATCTTAATATATACAAAAAGCCCAGACTCTAGAGGCAAAGACAAATTTAAGACATAAAATATTAGAACCCAAAAAAAAAAAAAAAAATTGTTCTAAGGATAGAGAATTGCAAGAGAAATAAAATGGCTAATATTTTTAGAATATATTCAATCTGAGTGGAAAAAAATTTTCCACTGTTTATCAGATAAACACAAAGTAGAAAGGTTACCACTCAGTGTGGGTAAGGTTATGTAGGAAAAAATGCACCCATACTGTAAGTTTATACATTCATATGGCAAATTTAAAGAGGCAGAACCTGATTTTGCTCAGTGGTAGAGTACTTGCTTATCCGTCACGAGACTCCAAGTTTGATCACTAGCAGTTTGTGTGTGGGTGTGTGCATGCTTGCGTACATAGACACGTACACATACACACACAGCAGAACCTTTTGGAGAGCTTGATTACACTATCAACATTTACACACACATTCCCTTTGACCCATCTATACAGTACTCTAATGAGTCCTGCATATATACAATTATGTAAACCTGTATTACCAGATGTTCTCTGTCATCCTACCTACAATGCACAAAACACTGTAATAATAAATGCAAATAACTTAATGGAGGCAATCTTACTTCAGAAGAGGGACAGGCTTGAGTAAACAATATTCATACAAAGAATACTATGCAGATATTTTCTTTCATAACAAGTTAAATAAACAATTATTTATGTAACACTTTCAACTTCTGAATGGTGAAATATGACTGATTCATATAGCAATCCATGAAAGACTGTAAATATAAACAAAATTTATTGAATTCATCCTAATAATTATATGCTTATTAACCAAAGTTAACAGTTTCAAAAGTAATGACTATTGATTTTCAAAAAAATTTTTAGATTTCCAAGTATTTTTGTTCATTACAATTGCTTTAATAGTGGCTTCCTTTAGAAATATAGGAATATTAAACAGCCATAAATTCATAAATTGACACTAAGTTTATGTTCCACTTAAAAAAGAAAGAAAATGTAATGACATATCAATACCTAACCACAGTTAATGTTCAAAGATGCATGAGAACTGTCAACTATGTGACATCACAGCTGATATGGAAAACATAAATCTTCACCTCTCAGTTTCAACTGCAAAGCAATGCCAACTGCTTAGTACAAAGAAAGTCTAAATTGTCTCAAATCATTTTCAATTTCCCTGACAAAGGAAATGTTTATTTCTAAATTATGATTTACAAAGAGATTTACAAATGTTGAATTACTTCCAAGTTTATATAGAAAGTTAATTTCTTTACTTGTAAAAAAAAAATTTGAACATAATCGAGGTAGTTTCTTCATAACATGATAAAATCCAGTCATGCTGAATAACAACAAAAGAGCCTACAACATTTTATTTCAAGACAGTTATTAACTCTGAGGAGAATGAAATCAGAAAGAGAAAAATAGGGCTTTAGCTTTTGCTGTAGTCTTACACTGTTTTAAGTAAAAACAGGAAGCAAAAAATTTCCTTTTGATTAAGTACACTGACTCCAGAGGCAGATACCCTGGGTTCTAACAATTTAGTTACTTTATTTCACTGTGCCTCAGTTCCATGTTTATGAAATGTGGATAATATTATACCTGCTTTATAGGAATAAATGAGTTGATTATGCTAAATGCCTATAATAGCATACCTGACACATGGTAAATGTTATTGTTATTATTATCAGTCTCACCACTATGACTATTAACTATGAACTCTGGCTATAACGCACTGAGGAAAGAGTGAGCTGTTGGGGGAGGGGGAATCTGCCATATTTTCTACACTTTCAAACATAAATTCCTTTTCTTAGGTACCAGGCATTGAACCCGGGAGGCTTAACCACTGAACCACATCCCCAGCCCTTTTTTATATTTTAATTAGAGACAGGGTCTCTCTCACTAAGTTGCTTAGGGCCTTGCCAAGTCGCTGAGGCTGGCTTTGAACTTGCAATCCTCCTGCCTCAGACTCCCAAGCAGGTGCAGAAATTCCATTTTTGAAACCAGTGATAAATGGTCAACATTATAAGTGAGAAAGCAGTACAAAAGTTTCGATCTTCAATTTTCAAAAACATGAGACAATACAGGCTTTGGAGTTTGATATTTATTTTTAGCAGGAAGAATATGCTAATGGTGAAGACATCGTTAGAAGATACGCCCATGTCCAATATCTGCAACAGAAGCTCAACAGAAGTTAAAGAAATGATACCAAAAAAAACTAAAGACAAAAACTGTATATTACTTACCTTCAGTTCTGCAGACAATAAAACAAGTAACAATATATTTAAAATTGAACTTCTACCACAAGATCAAAGACTGACAAGTATTAAACTCATCTTTTTAAAAATTCCATCTTTCCTTTCCACGTAGAAGTGAGCAATTTTTCAAGGGCAAATCATAGTGCCAATAATCAGTGTGTTTTATGTGACCAGAGGAGGAGCAAATTGAAGAGATTGTGCTAAATTAAAAGCTGAGAGTTTTGGGTGGAAGTAACAGCTAACAAATGGCAAGCCAGTCCAAGCACCTTTTGGGCCTAATTAGAGACTGATGAACTCAGAACTAAATTACAATAAATAAAAGCAACCTAACAGAGGCAGTATCATGCCATATCCACAAACTTACAGTGAACTACCTGTAAATAAGGGGACCCAGATAAATTAGAAATTCTCTTACATATTAGAATAAGAAACTGGTACAGCAATAAGCAATTTAAACAACTCGTCAACTGAAGGATTTAAAAAAAAATAAACTAAATCTAGCTCATCTATCCTTGATAATGCCTCACAGAAAATATGGAACTATTTCTTTTTACCACCTCCTGCACCCCCAAACTTCTCATCGACAGAACCAATCACTACCTAAAAGAGCAATCACTTTCTAACTAACAGTGTTTATGGGTCAGGATGGTAAGAATATGTTAAGCATCAGAATCAGAGGTGGAACAAGGGACTAATTTTTTTTTTTTAATTTTGAAACAGGATCTCACTATGTTTCCCAGGCTGGTCTCGAATTCATGGCCTCAAAGAGATCCTCCCATCTCAACCTCCTAAGTAGCTGAACTACAGGCACATACCAGCAAACTATGATCAGCTTACAAGGGATTAATTTGAAGACTTAATGGTATAGCTAAAAGACAGCATGTACTCAGAATAAGAATTTAATAAATCCAATCGCAATTTATTGCAGTAAAACTTCATGCCTATTGTTATTTTTCTATTATTTTTGTGCTTGAAGATAAAGATATAAGTTGATAACATTACTACTACTGCATGGAATCTCACACAAATAATTTTCAAATGCAATGAATTCTTTTAATCTAAATTTCAAAGTTTACTTAAGCAGGTTGATTTGGTTAAAATAGAAGGATATCCATCGATGCTGAAAAAGATACTTGCGCCACCCACTGCCTAAAAGATCTATCCCCAAAATGTAAGGTGTGCAGGTACTCAGATATGTTAAAATTCCTACCCCAAAGTATATGAAACAAATAAGCACTAAAAATAAAAAGGTTACGCACTTCCAATTTATGCTCTTTCTCTGCAAGGGCTTCCTTTTGACAACGAAGAAAATCTGCTAACATTCGAGTGAGTTGCTTCCTATCATCTATTTCTGCCGCCAATCTGCCATTGTAATCTGCCAGCAACATACAAGCATCCTCTACCATTTAGAAAGCCTTTCTCCAGATTCTTTATCTAAGAAAAGCACAGGATAATAAAATTATTACACAACAAAAACAATGACCTATGTTGTTCCCACACCCACCTCCTAAAAAAGTTCTGGATCACATTTTCTTCTTACCTGTTATTTTATCTAGCAGGGATACTTCTTGGACTTCAACAGGCAAAGAAGCTATCCTCTGATGAACTGCTGCATCACCTGAAGCTGCATTTTCTAGATCTTGTAATGCTCTAACGAGATCTAGAGTCTAAAAAGTTACACAACTTCAGAACCAAAATAAATAAATCTTAATAGAAAAGACTTGAATCTTTTTTTCATATCCCTAAATCCTTATAAGTTACCTACTAACACAAAGTTTACAATATAAATTGCTTTTGCTGACAACCCCATTTCTTTTGTATACTAAGCTACACTGTGTTAGGTATTGAAAATGTAAATGAGACAAGGGCCTTCCCTAGACCTTGAGGAGCTCACAGTTCAGTAGTGGAGACAGATAGTATAAAAATACTTATCTGATTATTTTAAAAATTAGGTAAATGACTGATTTATACATATGACAGATATATCAGTGGTAAAAGGGTTTGGGCTATAACTTCAACCTAAAGAATACAAGTTTTATGTATAATATATTCATTATATTATCACTGCATATTATATTATCACTACAAAGATTTTCAAATTTTAAATTAAATTGGATATTGAGAAAAGGGGGATACCAATCATCTAATACAATAAAGAAAAGTCTCTCAGACTCTATTTCTAAATGCTCTAAGTAAATCATAAAGAAATGTTATTTGGTATTGTGTTCAAATACAGTATCTTCAACTATCCTATGGTTTGTTAATAAGACCATTTAAGTATTTAAAAATTCCATGTATCTAATGACTAATATTTCCATGCTTATTAGCCAGGAAACAAATTATTTTATTACCTTTAGTAGTACTATTTTCATGAAACTATAATTAGGAGAAAAGGGCAATTAGAATATTTTAGTTGCACTATTCTCATACTAGTTATAATTAAAAGGAAAGGGTGATTCTTTATTAATGGCTTTACCTTTCATAATGTAATATGTTCCAAAGAAAAAGTTCATAATGTAACTTATTCCAAAGAAAAATAACTTTCATTTTTACTAGTCTCTCTCCCCATCCCATCTTTTCTGTCTTTCTTAGTTTCTAAGACTAGATTCAGAGACACTAAGACATTACATATACTTTTTTTTTTTTTTTTTTTTTTTTTTTTTTGCGGTGCTGGGGATCGAACTCAGGGCCTTGTGCTTGAGAGGCAAGCACTCTACCAACTGAGCTATCTCCCTAGCCCACATATACTTTTAAAAACAGACTGTAACTAATTCTGTGTCTTTATCAGGCTCACATCTAGCTGGTGCAGCAGCACTTGTCTACAGTCTTAGCTACTCAGGAAACCAAGGAAGGAGGATTGCTCAAGCCTAGTTCAGGACCAGCCTGAGCAACACAGCCCTTGTCTCATTTACATCTTGAAAAAAATAAAAATAAAAAATGACATTGACAGCAAATTACTAATGTTTCTTAGATATTCTTATTTAAAAGCTAGCACCAAGATCTAGTTCATAAGAAATAATCAAACATATTAAGAATAAATGAGGGGCTGGGGTTGTAGCTCTGTGGTAGAGTGCTTGCCTCACATGTGTGAGGCACTGGGTTTGAACCTCAGCACCACATAAAAATAAATAAATACATAAAGATATTGTGTTCATCTACAACTAAAAAAATTTTTTTAAAAGAATGAATGAACCTGATAAGAAATACACCAATCTAAGTTGTGTTTCAAGTCCAAAATTATAAGACAAATAATATTATATCCCTTCTACAATGAAAATGTACTTAAGAACAATGTCAATTACTTTTTTCTCAAGGACCTCAAGTGATATAAAATATATTTTAATCAATCTTAAATTTAAATTTTAAATTTTCTAGAGTTCTAAGAAAAAATATGGCTTTATAAATTTGGGGGGTGGTGAGGTTCCAGGGATTGAACCCCAGAGTGCTAAACCCTGAACCACAACCCCAGTCCTTTTTACTTTTTATTTTGAGACAGGGTCTCAGTTACTTAGACCCTCAATAAGTAGCTGAGACTGGCCTCGAACTTGTGATCCTCTTGCCTCAACCTCCTGAGTCACTGGAATTACAGGTGTGAGTCACCGTACCTGGCAGGTAGCTTTACGATCCTGACAGTGCCTGCATGCTTAAACTATAACCCAATCTCACACATGCACATTTCTTTCTACATGAGTTAGATTCTAAGTTCCAAATGTTAGATCAAGGATTAAATATGAATCCCAAGTTGTCTAAAACATTAGTCTTAGAATAAGAATTCTACTAGAGGAGAATGAAATGAACTAAACTAGATGTGCAAAGGGATTTTTAGCCATTCTACAATGTCCTCAAATAGTGACAACATATCTGATCACTGAGAATTAAGCTGAACACCTCTGAAGTCATCATTATAAAACAAATAGTAGTAGCATTTCATACAAGTAGTAGAGAAGAGAAAGATGGTTACTCAAAAATACTCAAGTACAACTGTGGTTATGTTTCATCAGGGCAAGTGAGAGAGGGTTAGATTCTACACAGAACTGAATAAAACACTATTCGTGGAATCATAATGGAGCTCTTAGCACAAAATGATTTTGTCATGAATTATTACCAGAGAAAAATATACATCTTAGTGCTTGGTTGGTCCAAATGTCATTGTTCTTACTACTTTTCTATTCCAGATCTGTTTCATGATGACCAGTGATCTTCAGCATTCCTCATTCCTGACACTGAACCAATAGGTAGCTTGGCTCAGATTCTGGCTAAGAGCTTTGGTCTGATTTTTCTTCCTCCTTAAATCCAAGACTGATATAAATCCATAGTGCTAGGCAATTATTTTTACCTTTCTTTCAAGCGCCTTTCATGAGGGAAAGAGCTCTTCCCAACTTCTGGTTTCATACAGTAAGTCTGGGTTCAATCCTCTAACTCCCCTAAAGTACTGACAGTTCTGTTACTCAATAGTATGCCAATAGTTGGCACCCCATGTCTACTAGGCGGCAAAGAAATGAGCTCAGCAGAAAACAGGCTCTGGCTCACACAATGAGTTGTGCTTCTGTATTATTTCTAGCCCTTAAAGATATTTTCCTTGTTTTAAGAGAACAGCTATCTTCATTTTCTCCTTTGAAATTTTATCTGTCCTTCATATATGTTTTAAACAGAAGAAGGAATCTTAAAGACTCAATGTCCACTTAATTTAAAGTTCAAAGTTTCTAAAATTCATCTATTGGTTAAGAAATGCTATGCTGTACCATCCTGGAGGACTTAAGGTATTAACATAGTGATTTGAATTTATCTTGTTTTTCCATAGACTTGCATTTTGATATATAGTTTTATAGAACTATATGAATACATACTTGTCATTCTAACATTCTTTTCTTTCAAAAAGAGTTTCACACATTATAAGAGCAATGGCCATCTCTAAGAATGCAATTGTTAAGAATTTTTAAATCCTACAACAAAACATGCTTATCACATTTTATTTTTAAATAAATTGTTTAAGTGGTGAATATCTCACCATACTTAATCATACTTAACAACTTGAAATCCTCTTTATTTTTTTGATATTGGAGATTGAACTCAAGAGAAACATCCTCAGCCCTATTTTGTATTTTATTTAAAGACAAGGTCTCACTGACTTGCTTAGAACCTCAATTTTTGCCGGGGCTGGCTTTGAACTTGCAATCCTCCTGCCTCAGCCTTCCAAGCTGCTGGGATTACAGGCATGTGCCATTACACCCAGCTGAAATCCTATATTTTAAATTTAAAAAAAAATCAGAAGAAAAAGAAATCCTCTATTGAAAATAATTTCTATGAAAAAGATACAATATGCAACATCTTACAAACATAAGCAATTTGTTAAATAGAAAATAAAAGATATTCATGTAGTTTCTCTCTTATACCCAGAAACAATGAATTAACAAGGTTAGTGATCATATAAAGTAAATATAACTTTTATCAGCAAAAATCTTTTACCTGTGGTGGTTCACTTGGAGATCCTAGAGAGGAACAGTTTTCATTTTCATCCACCTTTATTTGTTCATAAGTTCTCTTCCTAGGCTTCTTATCACCATCTAAATGGAAAGAACATTTAAATTTTAACAAAAGATTACATTGTAATGAAGAGAACATGATAAGAGATTAAGATTATATACTCACACAGAGCTTGCTTCAGTTGTTCTAATACATCATTTTCATATACAGATCTTTCTTCCCAAATAGATAACACTCTTCCAAGGTGCTTCTTACAACTTTCATCAGTTTCACTGAAGAAAAAAAATAAAAATATTAACAGTAAAAATACATAGTGCTATGGAAAACATAAGGGTAATTTTAAATACAATCAAATACTCAACCCTAGAAAAAACTACTTAGATGTTTACTGAACATCACTATGTGGCCAGCAATTCAGGGATGATGCAGTCAAGACATATAACTTCCTTTAAGAGCTTATAAACATATTAAGCAAAAAAATTACAAAAAGGATACAAGTTTTAGAACTAGCTACTAGGAGTTTACAAAGAAGCTTATAACCTAAAGGGGGCTGAATGTGAGACTAAGGGGAGATATCCAATAGGTGATTTAATTTACTCAACAAATAATTACTGATCAAGGTAGTATCTTTGGCATAGGGATCAAATGGAGCCTTAGAGCAGCTATTATTTATAAGTGCTATGGAAGAGAACAAGGTACTAAGAACAGCAAAGAGATCCTCCCAATTTAAGAGAGACCAGAAGAGTACCTGAGGAAATGACATCTAATCTAAGATATGAAGACTGGATGTATAGGGAAATGAGAAATAGATTACTTTTATCCATTTGGAAGTAACCCTTCATCACAACTACTAATGATTAAGCCCCTGCTATCTTTTTCCTGAATTTCTGTAACATTCTCACCAATCTCCTAGCCCGTATTCCTTCACTCTACAAAATTAAATCAGATCCTGTTGTTCTCAATCCTTCAAGCACAACCAGTCATACCAAGAATAAAACCAAAATCCTTGCCCTAGGCCACAAGGCCCACATGCTCTGCTTCCTGACAACCTCTCAGTCCACATTCCCCAATACTTTCTCCCATACATCTCCTTGCTGATCCTCAACATGCCCAGTACAAATAGTTGTCTATTTTTGCCAAGTATTCTCTGCCTAGAAGCCTTTCCTCCTAGACAAATGGCTTATTTCACCCTCTTCTTTAGTCTCTGTTCAAACAGCCATCTCCCCAAATTATCTCATCCTATGACTAGATATCCTCATACTCTTTTCCAGCTTTATGTCTCTTTAGAGCATTTGTCATCTGGCATTATAATATATATTCACTTATCTGTGTAGCTATTACTATTTATTTATTTATTTAATTTATTTATTTCAGTTTACTCTGAAATGTAAGCTCCACGAGAACAAAACTTGGTCTTGTTTCCTATTGTATCTTCAGGGTCTAGCACACAGTAGGCAGTCAATAAACATTTTATTGAATTCTAGGGAAAGGAAACATATCCAAAAGCCTTAAGGTAAAAAGAACTTAGGAAAGGTTCAGTTAGACTGTATCTGTTAGAAATAAGACAGGAGTCTGAAGGTAGGCAGTGCCATGAGGGAACATCTTAAGTGCTTAGACTTGATCTCAAAGGCAAGGGGATGTAACACTAGCTTTGCAACTAGGGGATTCCCAAGGGGAATTAAAAAATACTAGAGGCTATTATAAGCAGACAGAAAAGACATTACAGCAAGTAAAAGGAAAAGAAAGCAACTGCGGTAACGTATATGATATGGGATATGGAGAGTAAAGGAGAAAGAAGAATCAGACATAATAAGTTTAGTAACAATGAGTTTGAAATATTTAAGATGCATCCAAGTACAAATATAAACAGACAACTGGACATACAGGTCCAGAACAGAAAAAAATCTAGACTGCAGAATAAGATTGTACATCATTGGGGTATAGATAATAAATATATGCAGTGTACAAATCACCAAGAGGGCAAGTGAAGAACATGGCCCCAGAAGGCAGTGTAGGACTTAGCTGTAAGAAACACCAACATTTAAAAAGAAGGTAGAAGGCAACATCTAAACTGGAAGGGAAATAATATCTATTTGGAAAGCAACATACAGCAGCATTTGACACTGTCATGTTTTTAAAATGTGTCTACTATGACTAAAACTGCATGGCCTGAAGTAAGCAGATTTTCATCCTTATGTGAATCAACACCAATCACCACCACTCAACAGTGAATTCTGTAATTTAGATAAACTTGACTTCAATGTTTGCCTGGTAATCTACCATGTACCTGCATATAATGTTTAGAAATAAATATTTAAAAGACTGTAAGACAAAATATAGACTTTCATCTTCAGAATCACCTATAGCAAAATAGATTTATGATTTTCTTAAATACTTTATTTCCAAAGCATTTAAAAATGTTAAGACACACACTCAAATGTCTGAAAATCTTAGAATCATTAAAAGTGATATGAGGAAAAGGAGTAATAAGTGTATTCAGAAATATTAATTACAAGACCACTAGTTTTATAAGCACACACATTTTCAATTCAATACCTTCATTCATTCTCAATGAAGTTCATTCCAATATAGCAGTTACTTTTGTTCTGTTAAAGAAAAGCTATAATTTAAGTACTCCAAACGTCCACCTTAGCAAGAACTGAAATTTCCTTCACAGTAAGCATTTAGCACATTTACAAATGCCAGTTAGAAGTCTTTTCCTATGAAAGCTTCAAAGAAATGTTGTTTTTTATTGTAATGATTTAAGACAAATTTTAAAAAAGGAAATATTGTCCACATTTAAAACAGATTACCTAATACCCCCCAAAATTGTCATACCTTGAAACATGCTTAAAAGCCTCCACTATGACTGGTGCAAAATCTTTTGTAAACTCCGGTCCCTTCCTTTTGCTGTTCTGAATGACATCATTGGCTAGGTAGAGAAAAGTAAGCTTCCTGTTGGGTTTTGCTGAAAAATTAAAAGAAAAAAAATTTATCTACTTAGATGAACTTTTAACTTAGACAAACTTCAGCAATTCCATAATTAAGCAGTTTGAGAACCACATAAATTCACTAACCTTCAAGTATCATGTTCAACCCTAGCTTCTCATTTTACTACCAAACTTATCAAGTCACTGCTGCTAACCTCACCAGGTTGACTAGAGCTTCTGAAGATCAATCATGTGATGAAAAAAAGAGAACCTAAGAAGCAAAGATAGATCAATGATAGATCTTTTCATCTCCTTGCAGTTTTACTAAGGCATCCAAAACTACTTAACACATTTGATTCCTGATCTTATCATCATTCCCAAACTAAATAGTTTTATACACTGAAATTCTTTTTTTTTAATACCTTTTTCATTTTTACATGGTGCTGAGGATTGAACCCAGTGCCTCACTCATTCTAGTCAAGCATTCTACCACTGAGCCACAACCCAGCCCCTATACACAGAAATTCTTATGTCTGTATATAAATGCATCTCTGTGACTGCATCCCGTATTTAATTGTATTAAAACCATTACCAACCAGATGAAAGAGAGCCATTTAAAATAAGATGGTTACTGGTCATGTTATTAAGATGGAACCCTAAATCTTAAATTGAATTTAGAACTGTTTTAATAGTCATGTTGATTCACAATCACTATTAACTCACTGTGAAACAATAGAATACAAAATATAAAATAGGCTACAAGAAGTATCATTTCAATAAATTACATGTTTTTTATTGATGCAATAAATATTCGCCAAGCTAACAGGCTGAATGTTAGGAAGACTGAAAAGTTTAGATATTTCCCTCTTTGGATTACATGAACCTAATAACCAAATTTGTCTTGCCAAAATATTCCTTTACTCACTACATTACATGGACATAGTCATCCAAAGGAAACACAAAATTCAGCAACTGTGGGTCATAGTACATTTTTATTGGTTACAATGTTATTAAGTAGCAAAGTAGTTTTAGTTGTAGAAGGATACAATAGCTTTATTTATTTATTTTTATGTGGTGCTGAGGATTGAACCCAGTGCCTCAGACATGCCCGGCAAACACTACCACTGAGCCACAGCCCCAGCCCCACAGAGTAGTTCTGAACATGACTCAAACAAGATTCATACACAGGTGGGCTGGAGGGTGTGTTTCAGGGGTAGAGCACTTATCTAGTGTGTGAGGCCCTAGTTTCAAATCCTACTAACATGTATACACACCAAAAAAAGTCATATGTATAAGGAAAAGTTAATGCTTAATGTAAATTTATATTGACTATATTCATATTACAGTTTTACTAGAATTAAACTTGAACCATTCATGGTAGTACAATTATACTGAGAAGAAAAAAGACCTTGTGACAACCACAACACAATGGTATAGAGAACCTATGTCAAGATCAATTATCCAGTATTCTATTCATGGGCTAGCTGATCAGACTGCACTTACTAGATTTAAGTATTTAATTTATAAATTAAAGCCTTCAATATGTTGAAAAGTCACTTTAGAGTTCACATCTTTCATGAGGGAAAACCAGAAACCAAACCTTCTCACAATAAACAATACATTATAAGAGACAACTAATCAGAATTTACAAAACCTGTGTCAAGCTACTGTATAAGCTGATTTGCTTGTCTAAAGTTGTTGCCCACCTCTTTTCATGCTTTTAAAATTCACTGTATGGCATAAAGATAAGGAAGAAATGGTAATAATACAGAACAACTTCTGTTTTTTTCTGGTCTCTTATCTAGTTATATAACCACCAACTATAAATGGTTAAAAAGATATCAGGATCCTTTCCCATGAAAAGAATTATACAATCAACAGTCCCAGTATTCATCCCTGTCTCTTTTTTACCTACCCCAACCCTCTCAATACCACCAAGAAAATGCTGGTATTATTCAATTCCAGTTTGTACCTTCTTAGCATCAAATTTGTTTAGAAACTCTAATTTTTTAATCTAATTGTGAGACTGCCTGCAGTACTTCTGAATGGGTACCTAAACCAATGGGCTCCTTTTCCTAGCAGTGATAACATTTATTCAACTTCTACTACAGACTACATACTACTCTAAACAATTTGCATGTATTATCTAATTTAATCTGAACAATGTAAGGAACCATTATTATCCCCATTTGGCTTTGGAGCAAACAAAAATTATTATTTGCCAACAATAAAAGAGTCAGGAAAGGAATAGCCAGGATTTGAATTAATCAACTAGACTAGCCTTCTGTTATAAATGAAAGAGATTACTTTCTGAAATGATTAAGCAGCAATTCAAATCAATATGTTTTAGAATGTTAACAGCATTACTCAAAATAGCCCAAAAAGGGGGGGGGGGGCAATCCAAGTGTCTACAGATATAAGCAAATGTTATATACATTCAACAGAAATTATTTAGCCTTAAAAAGGAAATGCTTGCATGTGCTACAACATGGATAAACCTTGAGAAAATTATGCCAAGGGAAATAACCCAGTCATGAAAAGATAAATACTGTCCAGTTCTCTTTACATGAGGTACCTAGAGGAGTCAAATCCATAAGGGCAGTTTCTGGGGTTGGAAGGTGGAGGAAATTGTTTAAATTGGGAAGTTACTGTTTAATGGACAAGAGTTTCAGTTTTGCAAAACGAAGAACTCTGGAAACTCATTGCACAATATAAATGTTACTTCATACTACTGAACTGTTCACTTAAATTGTTAAGATGGTAAATTTTATATTATGCCTATTTTACCACAAAATTTAGAATTCTAAAAGATTCATGAATAACTAATTTCTCAAAAATAATTCAGAAGTGCCTCTACAATACACATTACTATGTACTAAAATAAAAATTTATAAGATTTCAAAATATATTTCCAAACATATCCCAAAGGACACATTCTATACTAGAATTACAGATTTCCTAATGGGGTCCAAATACCAACATATCTGGTGTTATTTCTTTGAGGCACTCAGGCTAAATATGAGAAAACTCCAAAATTTGTGCCCTTACTCAAATTTTCAAGGGGGTGTGGGGGACAGAATACTTCCATTTAAAATTACTTAGAGGGCTGGGGAGATAGTTCAGTCGGTAGAGTGCTTGCCTTGCAAGCACAAGGCCCTGAGTTCGATCCCCAGCACCCAAAAAAACAAACAAACAAAATTACTTAGAGCAGGGCTGGTGTTGTGGCTCAGTGGTAGAGCACTTGCCTAGCATGTGTGAAGCACTGGATTCGATTCTCAGCACCACATAAAAATTAATAAATAAAATAAAGGTACTGTGTCCATCTACAACTAAAAAAAATTTAAATTTAAAATTACATAGAGCAAATAATTAATGGAAATAATCATAAGAATGCTGTAAATGATCAAAAATGATTTATGAAAAGAATTCTGGTTGGTTAATTTTTAAAATAACAAAACCATAAATTATTATTAAGGCAAGGTACAAGTCAATAAAAAGGCAATAATTCCTTAAAGAAATCACTCTGCTGGTAACAGAATATAAGGTTAAACAAGGGGTCTGAGTGAGTCAATTCCTGAATTTTTGTTGTTTACAGGGTTTTTTCCAAAGATACCTGTTTTGTAAATCTTCCATTCAATTCAAATAATATTTATTCAATTTTTGTATGTGCCAGGGACTGTATTAGTCACAGATCAAAATTAATCTTTCCTTGTCAATGAGGAGTTTGCAAGTTCCAAATTGATAGATGATAGGTCTCATGACTAAAATGCTAGTTAGGGGCTGAGGCTGCAGTTCAGTGGTAGAACGCTTGCCAAGCCTGTGTGAGGCACTGGGTCAAACTCTCAGTACCACATATAAATAAATAAAATAAAGGTCCGTCAACTTAAAAAAAAAAAAAAGAAAATAGAAAATAATAAAATGCTAGTTCTCGTTCTTCTTTTATTTCATCTCTCTACAAATAAATCACAACATGAAAGCAATCTTAAATATTATATGCCATTGTGTATGTACTGATATATTTGTATGAATAAAGTACAAGACAAGCTGGGAACAGTGGCCCACATCTATAATCCCAGATACTCTGAAATTTAGGCAGGAGAATCTAAAGTTCAAAGTCAGCCTGGGCAAAACAAGAAAGACTCTATCACAAAATATTTAAAAAAAAAAAAAAAAAAAAACTAAAGTCTGGGGATATAGCTCAATGGTAGAGTGTAGCCCTGGGTTGAATCCAATCATCAGGGGAAGTCAAATAAGTACCACTTAATATTTATATTACAAAGCACTATTTTATAACCCACCTCCCTAAACTAAATCTTAACACTCCCCTAAGTGCCAAGTATAGCCTCTCACCTCCAGACCTTGTATATCAACAGATACACACAAATACACACAATCTTGTGCCACTGATATATGGTAATATTACATTGCCTAAAAAGCTGAGCATATTCCCAAGGACCTAATATCTTAAGTTCAGTTCACTGTACAAGTAAGAAACAGTTATATCTCGCAAATATTTCAAATAAAAGAAAGATCAAACTATTAAGCGTTGAGAAGAAACCAGTATGTACTATTAGATAATATGAAACAAACTTGGGCAATGAAAAAACTAAAAGAAATATCATCTGGTTTCACTAACTCATAATCAGTTCATAATCTGATTTTATTTGGTCACACTTAGAAAGTAGGAGAACACTACTTATTTTCTTAAATTGTGAAGACCACATACCTACTCATTTTATTATGGTGCACAACATCATAGTCTAAATTAACACCCATGCTTTTATGAAGATTAAATTTACCACAGTAGGTAACAATGTTCACAAATACAACAAATAGCTAAAAATCTCACTGTTCTCTATAAGCAAAAGAACCATCTTTCCAAGGGAAGCTTCTACACAGAAAACAGTAAGAAATGGAATGAGCAAATACACAAACACACACACACACACACACACACACACACACACCCATGGAATGAATGAGCATTACTATAAGTCTTACAGAAGAAAATCAGGAGAAAAGCCATTATCTTGAAACAAAAATCCATTATAAAGATTTATTAACAACTGTGGGGCTGGGGACAGGGATAAACTTGGTGGCAAAATAAGGCACTTGCCTAGCATATGGACAGTCTCATTTATTTTCCTGGTACATGGAACTGCTATAGACAAGAATGAGGTCACAGTAGGTACACAGTAGGATTTAAATATGAGGTGTTCCCCAAAAGTTCATGTGTGAGACAATGTAAGAATGTTCAGAGGTGAAATGATTATTATACTGTGAAAGCTGTAACCTAATCAGTCCAAGCTAGTGTGAATGGATTGACTGGATGGTAATTGTAGGCAGGTGGGGCATAGTTGAAGGAAGTAGGCCACTGTGCACAAGCCTTGAAAGAATTGTTCTTCCTGTAGCCCCTCCACCCAACTCTGCTTCCCAAATCCACCATGAGCTGAGCATCATTCCTCTTCTGGGCTCATCTGCCATGATGTGCTGCCTCAACTTGGATCCAAAGCAACAGAGGTGAAGGTCTATAGATTCTCAAACTGTGAGCCCCAAATAAATTTTTCCTCCTTTAAGCTATTCTTGTTGGATATTTTGGTCACAGAGATGAAAAAGCTGACTAAATCATTACATATTAAATCATCAAATGTTGTGTAATTCAATTGAGTTGGGTGAAACCATAAACACATAATGAAAGAATATTTATAAATGATCAAGGTCTCATGCCATTTATTTACTCAACAAATAATTATTTAGTATCTACCATATTCACCAACACTGCATCAGGTACTAAGTATAAAAGAAGACTCACAGTCAGGTTCATAAAAGTCTTTTTAAATTCTAAGTATAAAAGAGCAACAGGATATTCACAAAAGAATTATTCCAAGCAGAAGCTCTAGTACATGATCAAATCAGCATACTTGTTCATTATATATGAGGGTAATGGAGTATAAAGCCAGGAAAAAAGCTGGGGATCTTAAATTAAATACCAAGCTAATAAGCTTAAATTTCATTTTGTAAACAAACAAACAAAAAAAAAAGTACTGAAGTTTTAGAGGTTTCCAGGGGGTAAGGGGGATGCAGAAGAACACCTTCAGGTACATCAGGAAAGTTCAAGTAAGTAAGACTGAATACTGTGAAAGACCAGGAAAAGAGAGAATTCAAAAGTAGAGTTGGGATAACAAGAATTTTGCCCTTTATACTCCTAGCTCCTCCTTGCCAACATCTAATCACCCCTTAATGATTCCTTTGCTTTTTAAGGAAGTGGGGCTTATGTCAAAGAAAAGTTCTATTCACTGACAGTAAATTTATATTTTACAAAATCTTGAATTAGCATTTCTCATTTTTTGCACTTCTACTCTAGTTCTCATTCAGAGAATGAATCAGAGATGTTACTAAATTTTAGGTGGAAAAAAAAGACTTGCATATTAGAACTTAACATAGAAAGCTGCCACAAAAACTGAGTAAAATTCAAGTGAGACATAAACAAAGGTCTTCTGAATAATCTTCAAAGTATTAGAACAATCAATCAAACAAAAAAGCCTGTTCCAAACTGGATTATCTCCTAGATTTCCCAAATATCACCTCTACCATTTCCATTTTAACAATCTTTTTTTAATTATGTTTTTCTTAATAATGTCCAGTTATCTCTCTTGAAAACAAGGAATTATATAGCCTACCTTCAATTTTACTAGATCCTCTCCCAAGTAAACCCTGATTCTTTAGTTCTAGAAAGCCTGGAAAGAGATCTAATTCAGTCCTTTAACCCTTAAAAGATAACTTAATATTCTAAGAATTCATCTTAAAATTGTAGTACAATAAATTGAAATTAAAAATAAATTTTCATAAAAATAAAATTTTTCTTTCTTTTCTTTAATCTTTTTTTTTTAAAGTACAAGGGATTGAACCCAGAGGTGCTTAACCACTGAGCCACATCCCCAGCCCTTTTTTATTTATTTAAAAAAAATTTTTTTTATTTCTAGATGGTCACAATACCTTTATTTTATTTAATTACTTTTATGTGATGCTAAGGATCAAACCCAGTGCCTCACGTGTGCTAGGCAAGCACTCTACCACTGAGCTACAACCCCAGTCCCTCATTTTTTATTTTTAGAGAGGGACTTAACTAAGTTGCCTCAGGCCTCGCTAAGTTGCTGAGGTTGGCTCTGAATTTGTGATCCTCTTGCCTCAGCCTTCGGAGTCACTGGTAGAAATGAACATTTTCTGAGGCACAAAAAAAAAGATCTGGAGGTTACAGCTGTAACTCAGTGGTACAGCACTTAACCCAGCATGTGTGAGGCACTGGGTTTGACCCTCAGCACCACATTAAAAAATATAAATATATAAATAAAATAAAGGTATCAAGTCCATCTACAGTTAAAAAACAAACAGATCTCCACTGTGTATGTAAATGTACTTGGATCCTGAGAATGTATTCTCTCAAACTGTTTCCAAACCTGTAAGTTATAACAACTTCAGGATTTTTTCCTTCTGCCCTGTGGCACTGTGGAGAAGACAAATCGTGTTCATCATCATGGCTGGAGAGGTGGTTGGAAGGCGGCAACTGCTCTGACTTATTTTCTTTGCCACAGAAAATACATAATCAACAGATGATATCTAAGTGGAGTCTATCTGTCCCAGACAGGACAAAGAGTTCAGACACACACAGCTGGCTGCTTTGCAATAGCTGAGGTGGGGTGAAAAATAGATAAAGCTAACGTACTCCTGTATTGCTGCCTGTATTACCAAGATTTTCGGCACCCATCCCTTGGAAAAGATTATGTATTAGGGACTGATCATGTCTCTTCTTGCTTAAAAATTTTTCAAATTTTCTATTGTTCTTCAGGTAACATTTTAAATCCTTAATGTGAGTCAAAGGTCCTACAACATCTATAGGACCAGGTAACATTTTAAATCTTTAATATAGTCAAAGATCCTACAAGATATGTCCCCTACAACTTTCCAAACTCCCACCATCCTTCACACCTCAGTTAAATTAGGTTCCTTTAGTTTTCCCTGACAACTCAGCCCACAGGCAGCCTAGATAAGCTTTCTAGCACTCCACACTTTGCTTACGGCACACTCAGCCAAACTATAATTGTTTATATTAATGTAGAACTTCTCAATTAAACTAAGTCAGATTGAAAGCAACAATACAGATCTTAATTTATGTATTATAAATGTACACTGACATATTATGTATTAAAATGGTTTCATGTCTGGTATTTGCTTTAAATAACAGTAAGCATGTTATTTTAAATAAGCAGGGTAAGGATGACTTAGATGAAATGAAAATGATAAAATGTCAACAATGCTGAAGTGGGTGTTGGGTTCATGGAAGTTCAATATCTTGTTGTCTTTAAAGTATATAAAAAGTTACTAGCTGCACTTGGTGGCACATGCCTTTAATACCTGCTACTCAGGAGGTTGAGGAAGGAGGATCAAAAGTGAAAAGTTAGCCTTAGCAACTTAGTGAGACCTGTCTCAAAATTTTAGGGGAGTGGTACAGCTTAGTGGCAGAGCATCCCTGACTCCAATTCCCAATAATGGATGGGGGAAAAAAAAATCTTAATTAATAAAACTAAAAGTTAAGCAGATAGAAATGGTAAAATATCCTTTCATTTCCATCACCTGGTCACAAATAATTATGGGTTAACAATTTGCACTTCTCAGCCAACATATTTTGTATTCATAAACATATACAGTACCAAATTCTTTTCCAGTTTTCATTCCCTTTAATTGCTACTAGATCACAGGATATACAGGTCATTTCAAATCTTTAATACTTTCCAACTTTGTGAAGCTGAGCAAATAATTCTACAGGACTATAAAAGGTAGCGATGATAAAAAATATACAGTTTAAATTTTGACAGATGTTGGCAAGTTACCCACAAAAAGCCTGTTGGAACTCCTACCACACAAAAAAATGTTCATTTCCCCACATCATCATCAACATCAACACATTATTATTTAATTTTTTTGCCAATCTTGTGCAAATAAATGATTTTTATTTGCAATATTTCTCCATTATATGAATTGTGTGTTCGCATCATGCTGCCCATTTTTCAACTGTCTGCTCTTCTTATTAATTTATAAGATCACTTTATATATTATGCAGATATGAGCTTTTTTCTGCTTTAGGTATTACAACTTTTTCCTCTGAACCTGCTACTTAAAACTGAAATTTGATAATTTCCATATTCAGAAATGTTATAATTTTCTGTATTCGAATCTATTTCCTGCATGAATCCTGGCCTGTATCTTATTTAGGAACTCATTTGACAATCCAAGATAAGACAAAATTATATAATATTTCATGCTTTTCATCATACTTTCACAATTGATATTTTTCAATGTTGTATCTAATTCAACAGGAGTTAGATTTTTTTTTTTTTTTTTTTTTTTTTTTTTTGCGGTACTGGGGATCAAACTCAGGGCCTTGTGCTTGTGAGGCAAGCACTCTACCAGCTAAGCTATCTCCCCAGCCCCAGGAGTTAGATTTATATATGGTATTATATAGGTATCTAACAATCGTTTATTAATATTCTATTCCTTCTCCCATGGATTTGAAGTGCCTAATTTACCACAGAAAAATAAAGCACATAAAACTGCTAAGTAAAAACACATTACAAAGAGGTATAGGCTTACATAAATTAAGTCTCCTCCAAAAATCTCTAGTCTGCTCCACATATATAATTCTGTACCAATGTCATGTTATTATAATTAAAATGACATTACAGTATGTCCAACCCCTAAAAAGGTACACAGTACCTCCATTATTAGTTTTCCTTCAAAATTATCTTAACTCTTCATCCAAGTTTACTTTTCCCAAAGATCTATAGAATTAGCTTTGAACTTCTGGTTAAAAAAACAAGCAAAAACAAGTTCCTTACAGATGTCTTTGGGTTTACAGATTAGTTTGGAGATCACTGACCTCTTTGTAATGAAGTTTTACTTATCAATATTACATGTGTTTACTGTTCTAAATTTTACCCCAAAAAATGTACATTTAAAATCAATAAAATAGTGAAAATTGATGTTGGCCACAGTTCCATTACATTAAAACTGTAGCCAGGCACAGTAGCACATGCCTGTAATCCCAGCAACTCAGGAGGCTAAGGTAGAAGGATCACAAGTTGAAGACCAGCCTCAGCTTAGTGAGACCCTAAGCAACTTAGTGAGACCCCGTCTCAAATTTAAAAATAAAAAAGGGCTGGGGGGATAGTTCAGTGGTTAAGCGCCCTGGGGTTCAATCCCTGGCACCAAAAAAATTAACTAATTTAAAAAATAAACTCATTAAAAATAGTATACAACATGGTCACCAAGAATCCTGCAATAGCAAGAAAAAGAAAATATTAGTAAAAAGTACTAGTCTAACAGTTCCAAATAATGTGTTCCAATTCCAATACAAAGACCAATCTATAGGAGATGTCTAGAAGGTGGAGCAGACATACTCTTCCCTATTCCTGCTGTTAAGTATAACTACAATTCCTGAACATCACATATAAAATAAATCAAAGAGAGAAAACAACAGGCTGTTAGGGACCTTCAGATCCAAGGAACATGAGGCGTAAGATCCTGGGTTTTCTTTATGTTTATACATCCCAGATCTGGTGTTAAAATACTCAAAACTGTAATAAGTGCTAACAAAATTCCAAAAGTTTTGGTTAGTTCCCTAACCAAAGAACCAAAGAAAGGGAAGCCAGGCAAGAGAAGAAAATTTTTGGACAACAACCAATTTACTCCAACCAAACACCATAGCTTGGTGAGGAGGGGACACACACACAAACCTGTGGCTGCACCCACACACCATCAAACACTAAATGAGAAGTCTATACTTCCACCCTGGCAAGACTATTGCATAAAGCTTCCTATCCCTACCAGGGTGACATCAGAGAAAGCAGGGAGGCTGGATTTTCATCCCTGGCCCCTAAGATGTAAGGACGAACTGCCCCACTAGGTTTGTGTCACAGGAGACTTAGTAGAACACGCATGATTCTCGTAATGGTCCACCAGTATTGGGGCCACATACTCTTTCCCTTCGCTCCTTGGTATTCATAGAGGTCTAGTGGAGAACCAGAATTCCCATTTGGGCACAATAGCACCTGCCTGATGGGGCAATGTCAAACACATCCTACTAAAACAAGACTAAATAAAATCCATAATTTCACAACATCCAATAAAAATCTGTAAATCGTTTTTTTAATCATTTATCATATCAAGAGCCAGGAAGATCTCTAACTGAATGAAAAAAGACAATCAACGGATGCCAATACTAAGCAGTCAGAAATGTTAGAATTATCTGACAAAGACTTTAATGCAGCTATCAAATAAATGCTTCCAATTATGAAAATGTTAAAAATACAACATCAAAATCTGTGGGACACAGGTGAAGTAGTGCTGAGAGAGAAGATACAACACTAAATGTATTCATTAGGAAAGATGAACAGACTCGAACCAGTAATTCAAATTCCACCTTAGTAAGGAGGAAATAAAGCAACAAAACTCAAGCAAATAAAACGAAAGAAATATAAAGGTAAGAGATCAACTGAGATGAAAACAGAGAAAAAAATATGTCAAATAGTCAGTTCTTTGAATGAAAAAACCAATACAACAAAGACAAGAGTGACAAATGAAAAAGAAGGAATGATCAATGTCAGGAATGAAACAGAGTATTGCTACAGACCCTACAGACATCAAAAGGATAGTGAGGGAATACTATAAACAACTAAAGAAACACTTTAGCAAAGTGGACCGCTTCCTCAAACAAAACACAAGCTACCACACTCAATTCAATATAAAATAATTTGAATATCACAACAATTAGAGAAAACAAATTTACAAATTTAAACTCCTAAAAGAGAAATCTCCAAGTCCAGATAGTTTCCAAACAAAGAATCATACCAAATGTTTAAAGAAGAATTTTTAAAATTCTCTTCAATTTCTTCCAGAAAACAGAAGAGGCGGGACTGGGGAGATAGCTCAGTTGGTAGAGTGCTTGCCTTGTAAGCACAAGGCCCTGGGTTCGATCCCCAGCACCCCCAAAAAAAAAAAAAAAAAAAAAAAAAAAACAGAAGAGGAAATACACTCCAATTCATTTTATTAATTTCTAATCTGATATCAAAAACAGATATAATACTAAAAAAAAGGGGGGGGGGAACTACAGACCAACAGTCCTCACAAACACAGATGCAAATATCCTTGCAAACATTAGTAAATGAAATTCAGCAATTTATATGCTGAATTATACAAGAGACAAGTGAAATTCATTCCAGAGATGGGAAATTGGCTCAAGATTAACACAACAGGCAATGTAATCAGAAATAATCTCATATTAACATAATAAAGAAGAAAAAATTGCCCAATTCTATCAACTGATGCAGAAGAAACTTCTAAGAAAATTCGACAATCACTCATGATAAAATCTATTGGAAACCAGTTATTAGAGAGTAATTTCTTCACCTTGATAATAAACAAATAAAAAATTCTTCAGTTAAACTTTTAGTCCAATTGTGAAAGACTGTATGCATTCTCCCTAAGATCAGAAACAATCTCTCAGCATTCTTATTCAATGCAGTACTGAAAATTCCAATAAGTACAATAAGGAAAGAAAAAATGAAAGACATAGAAGTCAGAAATAAAACTATCTCTATTTGCAGATGACATACTTAATTATCTATAAAGAAAATTCTGCCAGGCGCGGGGTACACATCTGCAATTCCAGCAGCTCCAGAGGCTGAGATTCTCCAGAGGAAGATCACGAATCCAAAGCCAGTCTCAGCAAAAGCAAGGTGCTAAGCAACTCAGTGAGATCCTGTCTCTAAATAAAATACAAAATGGGTCTGGGGATGTGGTTCAGTGGTCAAGTGCCCCTGAATTCAATTCCCAGTACCAAAAAAAAAAAAAGGAAAATTCTAAGGAATCTATGAAAAAATTCCTCAAAAAAGTAAAAGCATACAATTATATGATTCAGCAATTCCACTTCTGAGTGTACTCTTTAAGGAAGTGAAAGCAGGGACTCATACAAATATCTGTACACCCACAGAAGCATTACATAATAAATGTAATTAGCAAAGTCACAACAATGTTCAAAATTTAGTTGTATTTGAATATATTAGAAATGAACATGTAAATAAGCAAAATTAAAAATACAATACCATTTTAAAGTGGTTAAAAAATTGAAATACGTGAAAGTTTAACAAAACATGTACAGGACTTGTATCTGAGACCTACAAAATGCTGACAAAAAGCATCAAAGAAAATCTGAACAAATGGAGATGTATACCAGTTTCATGGATTCAAAGGCTCAACAAATTAAGGATGTCAATTCTCCCTAAAATGATATATAGGATTAATGTAAATCTTATCAAAATTCTAGTAGAATGTTTTCTTACAGGTATAGACAAGATTACTTTAAAATGTATATACAAAGGCAAAGGAAGTAGAACAGGTTTTTGTTGTTGTTTTGGGGTAGGAGGGGTAACCAGAGATTGAACCCTGAGATGCTTAACCACTGAGCCATATCTCTCAGCCCTTTTTATTTTATATTTTGAGACAGGATCTCACTAAGTTGCTTAGGGCCTTGCTAAGTTGTTGAGGCTGGTTTTGAACTTGCAATCCTCCTGCCTCATCCTCCCTGAGTCACCAGGATTACAGGTGAGCACCACAGCACCCAGAAAGGTACTAGAATAACTAAAACAATTCTTAAAAACAATATAGTAAGAGATATCTGCCTGATTTTAGGACTTCTTATACAGCTACAGTAATAAAGACTGTGTGATACTGGCAGGAAAGACACATAAGTCAATAGTATAGAACAGAGAATCCAGATAGGAACCTAAACAAATATGTCCAGGCTATTTCTAACAAAGGTGCAAAAGCAATTCAATGAAGAAAAAAATAGTTTTGCAACAAATGGTGCTGGAGCAAATGAATGTTCATAGACAAATAAGAAGAAAAAAATAAACCCCAACCTAAATTTCATACTATTCAAAAGTTAATTCATAATAAATCAAAGTTCTAAAAACTAAGAACCAAAAGAATAAGATCCACAGAAAATAAACAGAGAAATTTTCAAGATACTAGATATGACAATGATTTCTTGGCTAGGCTACCTAAAACACAGGCAACAACAACAATAAAAAGATAAACTGGATTTTGACAAAAATCAAAAGTTTTAATATGAAAAGCATTATCAATAAGTGGAAAGAAAACCCACAGAATGGGAGAAAACCATATATGATTTGCATATCATAGATCTTCTGAAAGATTCATAGCCAGAATATATTTTTAAACTACAACTCAACAAAAAACTCAATTCAAAAATGGGCAAAGGACTTCAATAGACATTCCTCCAGGCTGGGTATGGTGGCACATGCCTGTAATCCCAGCACCTTGGGAGGCTGAGGCAGGAAGATCACCAGTTCAAAGACTGCCTCAGCAACTCAGAGTGACCCTGTCTCTAAATAAAATATAAAACAGGGCTGGGGATGTGGCTCAGTGGTTTAGTGTCCCTGAGTTCAATCCTCAGTACCAAAAAAAGAAGGAAAAAAAAAAAAAAAAGACATCTCTCCAAAGAAGATATACAAATAGCCAATAAATACATGAAACAATGCGCTCAACACCACTAGTCATTAGAGAAACACAAATTAAAACCAGAAACAGATACCATTTTATGTGCATACAGTGTAGAAACTGTATTTCTACAGTTTCAATGTTTTAAGTATCCTCCAAGGCTTCATATATTGAAATGTAATCCCCACTGTGAGTTACAAAGAGGGTGGAAACTTAGATTAGGTCGTTGGGAGGTCATTAGGATGGAGCATCCTTGGCTGAATCCTGGTAGCTTTTTAAGAAAAAGAAGACCAGAAAACACATTCATTTATTCATACACATACACACACACACACACACACACACACACCCTTCTCTGACTCCTGCCATGTGATACTTGGCATCACCTCAAGACTGCCAATTTCAAAAGGCATAAACCAGATACAGACCCTTGAACCTGTACTTCCAGAACTATGAGCCAAAATAAACCTCTTTTCTTATCCAGTCTGTGGTCCTATTACTAACAGAAAACGGACTAATACAACTACTAAGAAGGGGAAAAAACAAAAAATAAAATAAGTATCAGCAAGATTATAGAGAAATAGAAACCCTGGTGCATTGCTAGTTGGAATGTAAACTGGCACAGCCACTATGGAAAACAGAATGACAATTCCTCAAAAAAGTAAAAGCAGGGCTGGGGATATAGCTCAGTTGGTAGAGTGCCTGCCTCGCAAGCACAAGGCCCTGGGTTCAATCCCCAGCACCGCAAAAAAAAAAAAAAAAAAAAAAGTAAAAGCATACAATTACCATATGATTCAGCAATTCCACTTCTGAGTGTACTCTTAAGGAAACAAGGACTCATACAGATACCTGTACAACCACAGAAGCATTACTCATTAATACTCCAAAAGTAAAAACGACCCAAGTGTCCAAGATAAATGAAATGCTATATATACATGCAATGGAATATTATTCAACCGTAAAAAGGAAAGAAATTCTGGCACATGCTGCAATTTGGATGAACTCTGAGGACATTTTGTAAAGTTAAGTAAGTCAGTTAAAAGAAAAAAAAAATTTAATTCCTTTTATATGAGATAACTAGAGCAGCTGAATTCAGCAGGGGGAACGGGGAAAGTTACTATAGATGTTTTCATGTGGGACAAGTATTAAAGCTCCGGAGATGGACGGTGATGGCGGCAAAACTGATTAATGGACTTAATGCCAATGAGTTAGACATTAAGAAATGATTAAGTTGTGCACAATAGTATATACCTGTAATCAATTACTCAAATGTCTATTGTGTACTAGCTCTGAAAAAAATAAAGTAATAGATTTAGCCCTCCAGTAATAAGAAACACAGAATCATTTAAAAACAATGTGATAAATTCTATAATAATAGCAGTAAAAAGAACTAGGGAGAGGGGTGTGGTGGTGCATTCCTGTAATCCCAGCCACCCAGGAGGCTGAAGCAGGACACCTGCAAATTTGAGGTCAACCCAGCAACTTAGTGAGGCTCTAAGAAACTTAGCAAGAAATATAGAGAAATGCAAATCAAAACTATACTTAGATTCCAACTCACTCCAGTCAAAATGCCAATTACCAAGAATACAAGCAACAAAAAATGTTGGCAAGGATGTAGGGGAAAAGGTACACTCATACGTTGCTGGTGGGACTGAAAATTGGTGCAAACACTCTGGAAAGCAGTATGGATATTCCTAAGAAAACTTGGAATGGAACCACCATTAGACCCGGTTATCCCACTCCTCAGCATATTCCTAAAGGACTTAAAATCAGCATACTATAGTGACACAGCCACATCAATGTTTATGGCAGCTCAATTCACAATAACTAAAGTATGGAACCAACCTAAGTGCCCTTCAACAGACGAATGGATAAAGAATCAGTGGTATATGTGCACATGTACTATTACTCAGTCTTAAATAAAAGTATGGCATTTGCCCATAAATGGATGAAACTGGATAATATTCTACTAAGCAAAATAAGCCAATCCCAAAGAACCAAAGACTGAATGTTTTCTCTGATACGTGGATGCTATTTCACAGTAAGGCAATAAGGGTGGGGGAGAAGAAAAGATGTTATTTTGGACTAGACAGTGGGGAGTGAAGGAGGAGGGGAGGGCATAGGAGTAAGAATGATAGTAGAAAGAACTGGACATTATTACCATAGTGCATATATGATTACATATTCTGCGTAACTCTACATCATGTACAACAAGATGAATGAGAAGTTATACTCCATTTATGTATGATGTGTCAAAATGCATTCTACTATCATGTATAACTAATTAGAACAAAATTTTCAAATATTTTTTAAAAAGAAACTTAGCAAGACCATTTCTCAAAATAAAAACAATACAAATAAAAATAGCCAGGAATATGGCTCACTGGTTATACACCCCTGGGTTCAATCCCTAGTATCAAAAAAATAATCGAAAAGCATAAAACATATCCCTACTCTGAAAGAATACACAATCAAAGAGAAAGCAAAGAAAAAAGAAACAAGTAAAATAAAAGAACTAGAGAGATGAGATCATTTTTTTAATAAGGAAAGGGAAAAAAAATCATATGCTGTGGTCGCTAAGATCTACAGTAAGAACAAATCTTCTACCTATTAAATTGTGAAGAAGGAAAAAGAAACTCATGGTAGTTTTGCTGTCAAACCTCAAACTGCAAGTTTCCACCACAGTGCATGACAAGCACTTAGTTAAGATGAAAAATGTGTTAAATTTGAGTATACTGTATATAGGAAAAAATAGCATATATAGGTTTTAGCATTATCTGTAGCTTCAGGCATCCACGTAGGTGTTGGAAGGTATCCCCTGTGGACAAGAGGAGGTTACTGTAATGGCTGAAAACTCCAAAACTTGAGGAAAGACATCAGTCTACAAATCTAAGAAGATAAATGACTTCAAACAGGATAAACTCAAAGAGACCCACACTGAATCACTTCCCCCATTTCTCCCATACTGGATACTGAACCCAGGAGCACTCTACAACTGAGCTACATACATCCCCAGCCCTTTTTATTTTTTATTTTGGGATGAGGTCTCAATGAGTTGCCAGACTCACCTGGAACATGGCAATCCTGCCTCAGACTCCTGTGTCACTGGGATTACAGGCATACATGCACCAACAACCCAGCTCCCAAGTGAGAAGCACTATAATCAAACCATCAAAAGAAAGACAGAGGATCTTGAAAATAGTAAGAAAGAAGTGATTGTCCTGTACTGTACAGCCTTGATAAAATGAAAAGCCAATTTCTCAGAAACTATGGCACCCAAAAAACAGTGAGAAGAGTACTCAAAGGAAAAACAAAACAAAACAAAAAAACAACTTGTAAACCAAGAATTTTGTATCTGGCAAAACTATCCTTCAAATCTGAAGGAGAAATAAAATATTTCAAGACAGACAAAACCTGAGTAAGTTCATCACTAGTAGACCTGATCTACAAGAAATGCTAAAGGAAAACCTTCAGGCTAGAGTGGAAAAAACACTAGAAAACAAAGTAGTAAGAAATAATGAACACCAGTAAAGATAATTATATAAGTAAATATAAAAGTCAATATTTTTGTGGTTTCGGTTTTGTAAAACCTCGTTTTGTATGTGATTTAAAAACCAAATGCATAAAGCAATTTACAAGTTTATTGATTAAACACAACATAAAAAGATGTAATTTGTGACAATAACCATGTAAAGAAGGGACAAAACCATACAGGAACAAGAGTTTTTGAAAATAAATTGGTTATCAGTTCAAATTAGGCTGCTATAAATTTAGGATGTTAAGTGGAATTTTTTTTTTTAATCATTTTTTTTTTCTTTTTTTTTTTTTTTATTGTGAACAAATGGGATACATGTTCTTTCTCTGTTTGTACATAGAGTAAAGGCATACCATTTGTGTAATCATACGTTTACATAGGGTGATGTTGGTTGATTAAGTGGAATTTTTAAAAAGAACCCCATTTCAAAAAATAAGACTAGGGATCGTGGATGGGCAAATAATTCCTCCGAGAAGAGAATGCAAAGCAGCAGTTGTTGTCACTAGAGTCTGAAGACAAGGAGAAAGAGGACAAACAAAAAACTGGAAGAGTATATAAAAGTACATAAATATGATGGAATAGAGGCGGGCCAGAATCTAGAATGGGTGTGCCACAATTGATTTTCTGAACGGGAAAATTCTGAATTTCTTTTTAAGTCACTTTACGTAAAGACAAAAGGAGACCAACATCCCGTGTAAAGATGATTTTAATTAGATGTGTTTAGAAGGAAAAAATAAGGTTTTCCAGGCCATATCCAAATGCAAAAGGGGAAGTCATTGGGTATATGGTCCGGTTCCAGGAATTTTTTGTAGATCCAGAGCAGAACTGGAATGATGATACAAGGACAATGCACACCATCGTCCCCGGCTTAAGCTCCTAAACGTGGCTTGTCTTGTATCCTCACGTGGCAGAGAACAGAAAGAGGAAGCAAGTTTTCTCCCATCTCTTCTTAAAAGGACATTAATCCCATTCATGAGGTCTCCACCTAATGACAGAATTATAGCCCAAAGACCCCACCTTCAAACACCAACATTTAGGCTTCAACATGAATTTTTTTTGGTGATGATTGGTGGCAGGCAAAAACATTCAGTCCATGGATCTTTGCCTGGTTTGGGATAGTCTTTCTTTTTTTTCCTTATATAAACTTTGCCCAACTTTCAAGGTTCTTCAAAGACCACACTGCCTCCAGAAAGCCTTCTACAAGGACTCTTGTTCATTAACCAGTTTTGAATACTTGGGATTAATACCCTTTGCTACACAGTTTAGAGGTTAATGGTATTCATGTCTCTGTTGCTGTTTTGGGTAATTTTCCAACTAAATTCCCACATTCCCAGCTAATATTTATTAAGAATTTATTAGGCTAGGTGCAGTGGCATGCACCTGTAGCCTTTCAACTACTCTGAAAGCTGAGGCAGAATTGCTTGAATTCACAAGTTTGAGACCAACCTGGGTAATATAGTAAGACTCCATCTCAAAACAAAACAAAACAAAACAAAACAAAAATCACTATTATGAAGGGATCCAAGATGGTGGACTAGAGGGATACTGCATTCCTTGTCACTTTGTAACTCAGGATTCAAACAGGAAATACTGTTTCTCTGCCAGTCAGTCTTGGATGCTTACCCATCACCTGCTATTTACCCTATTCATCCACTGCAATCACCGGCCATCTGCCAGCATATCACCTGCTTTTTGAGTGCGGATCCCTCACTGACTACCACCTATCATCTGCCATTTGCCAGTTTGCCTGCCTCTTGCCTGCCCATCACCCACCACCCGACGTCTACCCTTTGATTGTCTGCATTAGCCTGCAGACTGCCTGCAGACCGCCAGTGGATCACCTGCTGCCTGCTGTTTCCTGGAAGTCCATTGTCACAGTACCTGCAGGTTTGGTTACGTGTGGCTGCTGCCATTTTGGGACAACAGCCAGGGCCTGCAGGTTTGCTGCCATGGCTGCTGCCATCTCAGGGTGTGACCACCTTGGTCTGGGGATCCAGGCCAGGGCCTGGAGATATACTGGGGTACCTGCAGGTCTGGTTGCACCTGAGGTCTTTCTGTTCAGGGTGGTAGTGGCTGCCATCTGGCTGCCTCTTTGCAGGGTTGCTCCTTTCCGTGAGTGCATCCCTGTTGGTCTCTCTGCTAGTAAAAAGGGCATTGAGATCTCTGGACTGCAGCAAAACAAGGCCTGGGGAAGCTGAAGCCCGGGTCCATCAGATTGCAGCTGAGTTTATGTGGGCCAGTCTGGGTCTGGCAAGCCTATGGAAAGCCCGAGACTAGGGACAGTTTCCTGGGAAGAGCACCGGTTGAAGAAACTGGGGAGAACTGGGCTCTCTCCAGGTCAGTGAGTCCTGAAGTGTGCAGGGATGGGAGGGACCAGCTACAATGGGTGGGAAGACTGTAAGAGGGTGTGAAGGCATCTTGCTGTCAGCTCACCCACCCAACAGGTCCAGCACCAACTGGACTGGAGCTAACATCAAACTTCAGACAACCTCCCCTACTGGTGGAAAAGGGAAGCTGAGAAAATTTTTCAAAGTCAATAGAAGCAATCATTCAATTTTCCATTGAGACTTTCCTCCTTTTTTTTTTTCATATCTCTACCATCTTTGAATCCGAATATTTTCATGCATCAATTTACTGAGGAATGGGATGTCTGAATAATATATGACAGTTTTGTTGTGTATTCTTATATTTTTACTTTTTAAAAAAAAATCTGGGGAAGGGGTTGTGGCTCAGTGGAAGAGTGCTTGCCTGGCAACTGTGAGGCACTGGGTTTGATTCTCCACACCACATATGAATAGATGAATAAACGTCTATCAACATCTAAAAAATAAAAAATTTTTTTAAAAAGTACATAGATTCATAAAAGTGCAAGGTTTTTAATATCATTCTTGATATTAAGTTGAAACTCACATAATATAATTAAAGTAATACAATTCAAGGAATTTAGTACATTTGTATGGTTGTATAACCATCACCTCTATCTAGTTCTAGAACACGTTCAGCACTTCCAAAGAAGACCCCATCACATCCATTAATCAGTCACTCCCCACTTGTCTCCTTTATCACCTGGCAACCAATTTCTATCATACAGATTTATCTATTCTAATTATTTCACATAAATGAAATCATATGACGTGATCTTTTGTGTCTAGATTCTTTTGCTTTGCATGCTTTTAAGGTTCATCCACACCGCAGCATGTATCAGTACTTTGTTCCTTTTTTGGTTGAATAATATTCCACTGTATGGATATACCACCTTTGCTTATCCATTCATCTGTCACTGGACATTCATGTCCATGACAGAGAAAGGAATCCTAAGTTATCAACAAACTGATGGTATAAAATAGAAACAATGCCATCTAAACCATCAAATTAGAAACACATACAGTTGACTTAATGATTAAATGTTAGTAAATGTTAGGAGTTCAGATTATTTTTACTCAGCTATTACTCAGGATTCTCCATTGAAACAGGACCAATATGATAGAGATAGAGATAGAGATTTACTATAATGAACTGGTTCATGGGACTACGGAGGCTGATGAATCCCAAGTTCTGCAGTTGACAAATGAGAAACCCAAGAGAGCAAACAGTGAAGATGAGTTCAACCCCAAAGACTTAAGAACCAGAAGTGTCAGTCTAAAGGCTATAAACTGGGCCCCAGGATAATAAGCAGTTGGTATTTCAGATCAAGCAAGAAAGAAACAATGACCCAGCTACAAGGTAGTCGGGCATGACTTTTCTCTTATTCACTGGACAGTCAACCTTTTTGTTCTATTCAGGTCTTCAATTGACTGGATAAGCCCACTTACATTATGAAGGTAGCTACTTCACTCAATCTACATTCAAATGTTAATTTTATCCAGAAATACCTTCAGACACATCCAAAATATCTGACGGAATGTCTTGGGTACCTTGTAGCACAGTCAAGATGACCCATATGGGGGCTGGGGAGATAGCTCAGTCGGTAGAGTGCTTGCCTTGTAAGAACAAGGCCCTGGGTTCGATCCCCAGCACCCAAAAAAAAAAAAAAGGATGACCCATATCAACCTTTACACGTATTATAATATTTTTTAATACTGTATTAAGAAAACTAAATTTCTTTGTAGTTTGGCAAAAATAGAATCCTTGGCTACCCAAACAAATGTAATTTGTTCCAAATAATAATCTATAAAATAGAACACAGTATAACTTATAATTTGAGCAAATGATGGAGAAAGACAACCTTTAGGATTAAATGCCTAAGATTTTTTTTAAGCCATGCTCTTTGAAAAATAATAATGTGACTTGAATCAAACCAAAATATGCCATCACAAATACTGACCAATTCAGACCACTTTTCTAAATAAATAAAAAAAAAATTCTTCAACTTTAAGGTTTTTTTGGAATGTAACTTAAGGAATTAACACTTTCCTCTTAGTAGAGGAATCAAGAACCAAATAAGATTCATGTTATGGTTTAGCTCTAATGTGCCCCCCAGAAGTTCATGTGTGAGACGAGATCGATCAGAGGTGAAATGATGGGATTATGAGATCTTAATCTATCAGTGTATTGATCCATCTGAACAGATTAACTGGGCAGAAACTGTAGGCAGGTAGGTTGTGGTTAGGGCAGATGGGTCACTAGGGTCTTGCCCCTGTCCTTGTCAGTGGAGAGCTCTTTGCTTCCTAAATATCATGTCCTGGAGAACTTTCCTCTGCCCCCACCCTTTCACCACAATGTTCTGCTTCACCTGTACCAGAGCTATGGAGTTGGCCATCTATGAACTGAGACCTCTAAAATTATGAACACCAAATAAACTTTCCTCTCTAAAAATTGTGCTTGTCAGGTTCCCTGGTCACAGTGGTGAAAAAATTGACAAAACAGATGTATATAACACAAAGTTGGATGATTACTTAAAACTTAACTGTGCATACAATTACCTAATCAAACATGAGTATAGTTTAAAAACTATACCTGAAAAATCCAAGCATTTACAATATCATGGTAAACTTTTTCAGTTTCTCATTATAGAGAGAAAGGACTAAAGAAAAGCTCTAAGAAAGACAGCAAGACTAACCGGCACCTGATAGCAGCCATGAGTCATCCCATAACTCAAAAACCAGGGTGCAGTGGCACAAGCCTGTTATACCAACAACTCAGGGGGCATAAGTTCAAGAACAGCCGAGCAATTCACCAAGGCCCTAAGTAACTTATTAAGACCCTATCTCAAATGGTATGCCTTTACGCCGTGTACAAACAGAGAAACAACATGTATCCCATTTGTTTACAATTAAAAAAAAAGACCCTATCTCAACATAAAAAAATAAAAAGAACTGAGAATATAGCTCAATGGTAGAGTGCCCCTGAGTTCAATCCCCAGTACCAAAAACAAAAAGCAAAACAAACAAAAAAATGACTAAAAAAGTCTACATGACAAGGAAGTGAAGAAATAAAAAAATTAATCATTATTATCACCTTAAAGTATTCTGAAGAACAGATTACAATATCCTAAACCATTTGAAGTTCTTTCCACACATTAAAAAACTAAAGGTTTAACTAAAATTTATACTGTAAAACCTTGCTACAAAAATGATTTCTGAATTAAAATGTTCTACATAAAATGTCAAATGTAAATATACATTCAAATGATTAAAGCACCAGCAAACACTATGTCTATATTCTTTGTGCAGTTTCTAGCAAATTCTACTTACTCATACTTCAAAACTTAAAAAAAGGAAGCCTTCCCAGTGTCTCTAAAGTAAGCCAGATGTCCAACCATATTTTTCCTTTGTATTACTGTACTGTTACTTATTTAATAGTCTACTTCCCTAGTTGGTACATAAGCTTCATGAAGATAGCTGTGTCTTTTATCTGCTGAATCATTATTAGTCTATTAACAGAGGAAGGAGCTCAGTAATTATTTTCTGAATAAAGGAAACCAACAGAGGAAAGGTCTACTTGTCCATTTTGAATAAAAATTCATTTTGTAAAAAAAACAAAATTAAACAGTCATATTGTTTGTTTTATGTACAAACACACCTTTACTTTTATTAGAAATTCAATGTAATTTGCTTAACCAAAAGCAAAATGATATCAAGTCTTTTTTAAGTTTATGTTATAGGTAAGTAAAGTTAAAGAAAATTACATTTTTAGGTCAAAGGGAAATTTCATAAATTCACTAAGATTTGAGGGGAATCAACAGTTGAAAGGGAACACGACTACTCAAGGAAAAGCATAATATTCTAGGCTCCTGATCTTATCAACAATTTACAGGAAATTATCTAGTTCTTAACAAATAGTCTGTGGATTCCTGGGGGTCCTCAGGTCTATTTCAAGGGGTCTCTGACATTAGAACTTCTTTCACAATTATGCTAAGTTATCATTTGTCTTTTTTTACTCTTGTTCTCTCAAACACAGAGTGGTGTTTTCCAGAGGTCATGTGATGTGTGACTGGATGCAGAAACATACGTGAGAATCCAACTGTTTTCCATTAAGACATTATAAAGATATGCAGGGGTTAAGTATAACTCAGTGGAGGAGTGCATGCTTACCATGCAGGAAGCCCTGGACCAGCATCATAAACACAAAAAAGATTTTTAAGAATGTAAAACAATCTCTCCTTTCTCTATTTTTTTTTTAGAAAATATAATTATTTTTCATTCAAAATGTTATTTTATGTTAACCTAAAATCAATTTAGTTTTGTCATTTTTAGTAAGTTAATTATTTAAATGTTTTAATTTCTAGTGTAGTAACTGCCAATAGATTTAATCTACATAAAAAAACAAAACAAAACAAAAAACCCTGAAATGCTCAATAGTTACCCCCACCCAAGTGCTGGGAATTGAATCCAGGTTCTGATTCATGCTAGGCAAGCACTCTAACACTGAACTACAGCCCAGCCCTTTTTACTTTATTTTGAGGCAGGGTCCCAGTAGATTTCCCAGGCTGGCCTTAACTTGTGATCCTGCCTCAGCCTCTCAAATAGCTGAGATTACAGGTGTGTACCGCCACACTGAACTCCACAATAATTTTTAAAAGTAAAGGAATCCTCAAACCTGAAAGACCCAGAAATTCCTAGACTGTGGAAATTTCTATGAGATAACCAATTTGATTTTTTTCAATGAATAAGTTTAAAATGAAAAAAAAAAAAAAAAAACACAGATGTAAAGAGATTTAAGGAATATGGTAATCAATTGTAATAAGGAAGCTTTACTTGGATCCTGAATCAAACAAATGGCTAAAAATAAGAAAAAGAACAAGATAACCAAGAGAACAAATACAGTTTGAATATTTGATATTTTAAGTAACTTTTTTCAGATGTTAAAGAACACTAAAACTGTTGAAGTTGGGCAATGACTACAATGGGAATTTATACCTGTTTGACATCTTTTATAATGACTTGTCTTGTTTTTTAATCAGCCTACTGACTGCCATCAAAATGCTACAAAAATCACTTTATACTACAGATCTAGTTATTGGAAAGGAATGTGAAAAATCTATGAAAAGGAAAATGAAACAATGTTAAGTAACCAGAATATAATTTGACAATTATCTTCAAAGATGCAGAAAATATGATTAAGTTCACAGTTAGTTTGAAAACATCAAATCCTTTTAAGTATACAACTTAGAAAATATAAACATTGTCTACTTGTTCAGTTCTAACTCTAAAAGAGATAGAAGTAACATTATCAAACAATATAGAGGCCACAGAATTGTCAACTCAGAATCCTTCTGTTTCAATGACTTATATCACTATGTTTTTAAAGCAAATGAAAAATGTTCTTTAACTTTCTACTTTTCTAAACCAAATAAAACAGAGCAGTTAAAAATAAACAGTACACAAGAACCTGCATCTAACCTAGAACCTTATTAGTGAATATGAATTCAACAAATACCAAAAACTTTCATCAAATGTAGTCTGGTGGGGGGCTGGGTTTGTAGCACAGTGGTAGAGTGCTTGCCTAGTATGCGTGATATACTGGGTTCGATTCTCAGCACTGCATATAAATAAAAATAAATAAATAAATAAAGGTCCGTTGACAACTAAAAAAATATTTTTAAATAAAAGTAGTCTACTGGGGCTAAGAAAGCTAAAAACTGAAACAGGAAAACAACACAAAGAAACCCACCATCTAATATGACACACACCCTCAGTCTACACGAAGCATGAAGAGATAGTTTCCTAGTACACAATCAGTATGTGATTGCCATTATCATTGTGCTACAGGAGACTCCCAATTCTGAAGTTGACAAGTAAAACTGCAGGGAGTGGGAGGACACAAAGGTACCCAGCAAAAGTAGTCTGTATGTCAAGGAAAGGAAACTCCTGGCAGACTAACCCAGACCAACTTAAGAACTGCAGCAGCAGCAGCATGTTCACCACTACTATCTTCACCATCGCCACTCTCTTCCTAAAGCATCTATTTATATGCCTTATTTTGTTCTAATTATGAAGTACTTAAAACAGATGGAAACATCCTTAAATCCAGTTAACAGCACATTTATCATTTTCCCATGTTTATACCCTTTTCTAACTTTTGCAATACTGGAATTGAATTTAGGGCTTCACACAATAGGCAAGAACACTACCACTACAAAGTTAATTCTTGACTTTTCAAAATTTACAGTTACATCCCTTTTTATTTCTATTTTGAGATAGGGTCTTTGTAAATTGCCCAGACTGGGCCTGAACTTGTGATCCTCTTTCCTCAATCTCCCAAGTAACTGGGAGAGGTACTACTGTGTTGGGCTTGTACCTATATATGTTTTAAAACATATGGAACATTAGTTAGCACAAATCCCATTCCATTTCCTCTCTTCCTATGGTAACTACTATCTTGGAATATAGTGTTAACACTGCTATTCATGATTTAATTATATTTACATGTACGTGTAAGCAAAAAAAAGAGTATCATTTTGCATGTTTTTAAACTTTACCAAATGGCATACTGGTCTATACTGTTTTCTTACCTCAAGATTTTGTTTGTTGTTTCTTAATTCAGTCATGTCCTTTCATGTAGCTCTAGTTCATTTATAAAAACTGTTGGACAATATTATATTGTATGCATTTAAAAAAGTAATTGCCCATTCTCTAATAGAATGTTCAAATTATTTCCATTTTTGTTACAAAGCTGCAATAAAACAATTCTGTAGCATGTACTCATTTTTAGGATATATTCCTAGAAAGAGAACTGCTAAGTTAAAGGGTACCTTCAACTTCATTGGAGGTTATTAAACTGACCTCCAGAATTATTTTACCTTTTCACATTTCCACCAAGCAGTGTGGTGTTATTGTTTCTCACTGGGTGTGGTGGCCCACAACTGTAATCCCAGCATCTCAGGAGGCTGAGGCAGGAGGGTCTCAAATTCAAGTTTGGGGCCTGCCTGGGCAACTAAGTGAGGCCTTGTCTCAAAATAAAAAGGGCTGGGGATGTGGCTCTGTGGTAAAGCAACTCTGGGTTCAATTCCTAATACCAAATAAATAAATAAAAGTTACTGTTTCTCTTCATCCTCAGCAATTCTTGTTACTGTCATTCTTTTCAATTTTGCCTAACTGATAAACATAAAGTGATACCTTGCTGGTTATTTTTCATTACTAAGTATCATTTGTTGGCATTCAGGTTTCCTCTTGTGAAAAGTCCATAAACAGTACTGTCATTTTTCTATTAATTTCTAACAGTTCTTAATGTAGCCTGGGTATCAAACCTTATTGGTTATTCGTGTTTCTACATGCTTTCCCCACCCCCAACCCCCAAAAGGATAAACCTGGTGCTGATTTTGAAATCTAGTACTGTAGAAACAAAGTCAATTCCTGACTTCTCAAGTTCACAGCTACTTTGAAGACCTTTATATCAATGTTTCTCAAACATTTTGTCCACTCATAGGTGAATCACTCCTTCAAAGTCAATACACATATACTTCTACATAAACTGAGAAACAGGGCTGTAACTCAATTTCTTCTAAGGGATGACATTTCCTTAACCACAGTAAATATACAAGACAAGCACAGTCTGTCTCCATTCTATACAGTTATCACCATATTTTGGCTTTCACAAGGGCCACTTAGTAGTGATCTATTTTGATTAATAAGTTTATTAAAACCTTCACACTTTAATAATCACCATATCCATCAAGATGTCTAAAACAATAAGAGGGCCCACTCAACCCGATGAATTAGGAATAAAGATACAAACTCAGACTAAGCAAGTGGAAATGGGGAATTTTTTCTTTCCGTTCACACTAACATAATTTGTTTTTCAGGTGCTCTGCATTAGTGAAATGATTTTGGATATTTTATCGAGACTGAGGTTCAAAAAAGTTCACTTTATTTACAGGAACGCTATCAAATGTTCTGCAAAACAAAAACACTGTACTAGAGGCATATAATCATAAAGCAAAACCGGCCTTTAGATCACTAGCTCTAACCCCTTCATTTTCAGGTGAGGAATCTACAATATAGAGGTTAAAAGAAATTTACCAATTCAGATCCTCTAAAAATCCACAAAGTCGGGGCTCTTTCCACTGCATCACGCGTCTTCTTATTTTAGACTCTCAGTTCTAAAACTGATCTCTCATTAATTTTACAAGACTAGGTTGATATGTCCTAGACACTATGGAAATAATTCCCAATATTTTCCTTTCTATTTCCCTATCTATTCCCTCCCATCCTCTATTATAACTTGGGGGGGGGGGGATATCGAAAGCTTGAGTTTCTGGCCCTAGCTGGGTGCAGAGTTTCAAGCTCCTGCTGCTGTACCTGCGTTAAATTAGTGGAATTTATAAAAGTATTATTCACTTCTTTATTCAATAAATAGGTACTAAGCGCCGACTTCGCAGGAAGCGCGATGCACGCTGCTCCTCCAAGCTCACGGACCACAGCGCGAGGGTACGAAGACGTCTCTCCCGACGCTGGGGAGTCGGCGGGCCCCGGGGGCCTCTAGGGAGCCAGCCGAGAACCGGGGGAGGGGGACAGGATCCCCGGGGCGCCAGGAAACCCGCCAAGTGGCGGGCCAGCAGCCGAGAGGCGCAGGAGACTCACCTTTCCGCAGCTCCCGCTCCCACACGGTGACGATGGGCCGCGAGTGCTTGCGGTGGTGGATGAGCCACAGGGACAAGGTCTGCACGCTCTGCTGCGAGTTGCTCAACTCCGACAGCTTCTTCTCCAGCGCCGCCTCAGAGAAAGCGGACATCCCTCCAAAACCGCGTTCACGCCGTCCCACGCGGTGGGGCCAAGGGGAGGAGAGTTTCGCCGCGCTCGTCGCGGCCTCGCCCCCTCACCCCACCCTTCCCCACGCCCTCACCACCGACGCCGCTACATCCAAGTCCCTCCGCAAACCAGCAAGATGGCGTCCGGCCGGCAGTGACGTCACGGCCTGCCCACCCCGCCCCTCCCGCTACTAGCCCTGGGAAAGGAGGCGCCGCCGAGAGGCGGGACCACCGGGCGGAAGGGGTAGGGCCGAAGCTAGTGCCTGGGAAGTGGGCGGGGTCAGCACTAAAGGCAGGGCTTGTGTTGGTCGGGCCTAGAGTCCTTTTGGGGAACGCTGTCTCTGCAAAATAAGCTGTTATTATAGATAACTACATGGGTGGGCATATTGATTTAAATTGGTGCAGTCACCTTGGAAGACTATTTGCATGATTATTACATTGAAAACTACTCCATTATCTCAGCTACTCAGGAGGCTGAGGCAGGAGTATCACAAACTCAAGGTTTAGTCTATGCATCTTAGGGAGATCCCGTCTTAAAATTTTAAAGGGCTGGCAATGTAACCAGATGATAGAGCGCTTGCTAGCATGCTGAGACCTCGGGTTTAATCCTCACTGTAGGAAAATAAATAAATAAATAAATAAATAAAAAACAACAACATATAAGCCTCACTGGTGGCATGTGCCTATGTTCCAGTCCCTCAGGAGCTCAAAGACAGCCTAGGAAACACAGTAGGACCATGTCAAAAAAAGGGGGGTGGGGTGGGTGCAAAATATACCAATAAGGAGCTGGGAGTGTAGCTCAGTGATACAGCATGCGTTCCTTGTGTGAGGCCCTGGGATCAATCCCCAGAAACAAAAATTAATAAATAAATAACAATCCACTAGTCAGTCTGTGGGAATTTTAAGGTCTAAGCCAGATGCTAGGGACAATCTTTCAAGGGGTCCCTGTGGTTGACACTGGTTTGACTGATTTTTCTTCCCCAGACTCAGCCATTGCCTACTCCCCACACAGAATTACCCATCATACATGTGAGCTCTGCCTTTCATGACTACTACTTGGCCCTGTGTGCTGAACACTATTGTCAACACCAAGTTTCTTGAAATCCAGAAGCCAGGCAACATAAAGTCTTTGTGTCCTTAACTTTGCTCATCCCTGTTTCTGGGACTACCTGCCTATTTCTACAGATTATTCCTGTTCCCAGGGGAGACTACAAAAAACAAAGCCCCCTTATACCTCCAGAAGCACATGGTCATGATTCTCCTGGCATTTTTCTTGTACTCTGAAGGAGCTAGTAGCTCCTGGATGTTTTAACTACATCGAAACAGTCATGAGCTCTTTGTAGGTGTGTGTGTGTGAAAAAGACACAATCAGATATCCTGATCACACACATGAAGATGGAAACCATACTTCTGCATAAGACTCTGAGAAAGAAATGGCTCTAGGCTAACCCGAACTCCTTCTCTCCCTCAGATAGCTGGACCCATACTTCTGCACTTCATCTTCAGCCTCAGCAACATAATTCTTTCTCAGCTGCTCTGTATCAGATTCCAGACCCAGAATTATATAAAAAAGAAACAGGGGCTGGAGTTGTGGCTCAGTGGAAGAGCGCTTGCCTCATATGTGTGAGGCACCGGGTTCGATTCTCAGCACCACATATAAATAAATGAACAAAATAAAGGTCTATCAACATCTAAAAAAAAAAAATAAAAAAAAAGAAACAAGATTCAGAAAATAAACTAAAATATAAATAAATGACATGCACTTCTGTGGAAATTCACTAATTGCTATCAATGCTAGAGAAACATCAGTATGTTTGCACTGGAGTTATATGCTAGGTATTTGATCCAACATAGTACTAGTGAAAAGTTGGGACAGTCACAACAGGTAAATGGATAAACATTACACATCCATGTTGCAGAGTACACATAGCAGTCTAAAAGATGAATAATCTCAGATATGATAGATTTGCTTTTTTAAAACTTGCATAAACAAAAGTACAATATAACATTTGTTTTAAGTACTTTATATGAATTCACAAGTATCTGAATGACAAATGGTCTGGAGAATACATTAACACATTAATAGTGGTCTCAGGGAGAGGATCAAATGGAACCATTAAACACACACACTCTCTCTCTATATATATATATATTTTTTTTTTTTTCTTTTTTGGTACAGGGGATTGAACCCAGGGTGCTTTACTATCCAGCTACATCCCCAGTCCTTTTTGTTTTTTTTATTTTGAAACAGGGTCTCCCTAAGTTGTAGAGGCTGGCCTTGAACCTGCAATCCTCCTCCCTCAGCTCCTAAGTCGCTGGGACTATAGGCTATATTTTCATTTTTTATGATAATAATATGTTCATGTATTACTCATACAGCTAAATTTAATTTCAGGGTGCTGGGATGGTAACTCAGTGGTACAGCACGTGCTTTGCATATACAAGAGCCTAAATCCAATCCTCAGCAATACAACAAATAATTAATTTTCAGAAATCTCATCATTAACCCATCACATTTTGGCTTGATATTCGCCTTAACTATGGTAATTCAGAAAGGATACCAAAAAGTGAACATTGTCACAGTCTAAATATCAATACAAGAAAATAGTTAGAAACCACAGAAATTCCTAAACCAGCTTTTGAGAAGTACTGTTCAAGAACTTTGCACCAAGCACTCATCAATATGTTTATTCATCAGTTTGGTTACAAGTACAGTTTATCTTGCCCATTTTTCATGACAATAACTTGAAGTTCAAAGAGAAGAGGTGAACTAAGTCTCCTTTCTTCTTCTCTCACTCCAATGATTGAGACTCCTTCTCACTTCCTTCTCTCATGTCCATTCCTGGGTCATTCTACACTTTCTCCACTGTACCTTCCTGCTTATCCAGTTCACTTAACCTAGATTTGAAACAAACACAGTCTGAGTTTAACCTCCCTATCTTCAGAGACCTAAAAATATCTTTAACACTGTTCCCTTCCGTGAGCCCTGCAGTCACCAAAATTGCTACTTACCATCTCCCAATTTGTGTCTTCACCTGTGATTCCAACTCTTCCACTGTCTTCCTGTATCAGTTGTACTTGAACTTTAGAAACCACCTTAAATTCCCACCCAATCCAATGCATGTAAGATTCTCTTCCTGAGACCTTACAAGATGGAAAGATCTCCCATGTTCTTGGATAGGAAGAATTAATATTGTCAAAATGGCCATACTACCAAAAGTGCTATACAGATTCAATGCAATTCCAATTAAAATCCCAATGATGTACCTTACAGAAATAGAGCAAGCAATCATGAAATTCATCTGGAAGAATAAGAAACCCAGAAGAGCTAAAACAATCCTTAGCAGGAAGAATGAAGCAGAGGGTATCGCAATACCAGAACTTCAACTATACTACAAAGCAATAGTAACAAAAACGGCATGGTATTGGTACCAAAATAGAAAGGTGGATCAATGGTACAGAATAGAGGACACGGATACAAACCCAATAAATACAATTTTCTCATACTAGACAAAGGGGCCAAAAATATGCAATGGAGAAAAGATAGCCTCTTCAACAAATGGTGCTGGGAAAATTGGAAATCCATATGCAACAGAATGAAACTAAACCCCTATCTCTCACCCTGCACAAAAATCAACTCACAATGGATCAAGGACCTCAAAATCAGAACAGAGACCTTGCATCTCATAGAAGAAAAAGTAGGTCAAAATCTTCACCTTGTTGACTTAGGATCAGACTTCCTTAACAGGACTCCCGTAGCACAAGAAATAAAAGCAAGAATCAACAACTGGGATAGATTCAAACTAAATAGCTTTCTCTCAGCAAAGGAAACTATCAGCAATGTGAAGAGAGAGCCTACAGAGTGGGAGAATATCTTTGCCAGTCATACTTCAGATAGAGCACTAATTTCCAGAATCTATAAAGAACTCAAAAAACTCTACATGAATAATACAAATAGCCCAATCAACAAATGGGCTAAGGATTTGAACAGACACTTCACAGAAGAAGATGTACAGGCAATCAACAAACATATGAAAAAAATGTTCACCATCTTTAGTAATAAGAGAAATGCAAATCAAAACTACCCTAAGATTCCATCTCACCCCAATTAGAATGGCGATTATCAAGAATACAGCAACAATAGGTGTTGGAGAGGATGTGGGGAAAAAGGTACACTCATACATTGCTGGTGGGACTGCAAATTAGTGAAGCCACTCTGGAAAGCAGTGTGGAGATTCCTCAGAAAGCTTGGAATGGAACCACCATTTGACCCAGCTATCCCACTCCTTGGCCTATACCCAAAGGACTTAAAATCAGCATACTACAGAGATACAGCCACATCAATGTTCATAGCTGCTCAATTCACAATAGCCAGACTGTGGAACCAACCTAGACGTCCTTCAACTGATGAATGAATAAAGAAACTGTGGTATATATATACAATGGAATATTACTCAGCTATAAAGAATAATAAAATTATGGCATTTGCAGGCAAATGGATGAAATTGGAGAATATCATGCTAAGTGAGATAAGCCAATCTCAAAAATCCAAAAGGCAAGTGATCTCACTGATAAGCAGATGATGACACATAATGGGGGGTGGGAGGGGGTCAAGAATGGAAGAAGGAAGGACTGTATAGAGGGAAAAGAGGGGTGGGGGGGGGAGGAAAAAAAAACCAGAATGAATCAAACATCATTACCCTATGTAAATGTATGATTATGCAAATGGTATGCTGTTACTCCATGTACAAACAGAAACAACATGTATCCCATTTGTTTACAATAAAAATAAATTTTAAAAAAAGGTCAAAAAAAAAAAAAGATTCTCTTCCTGTATTGTTCACTGATTTGTATTTCACAATTTGCATTTAAGCTACTCATCTATGCTATTTATAATTGAGTATATATTCTCCCCCCACTCCCAGCTACATTTTATTCTCAGTGACTCAGTCGAAGCACCAACTCTTAGGTCTTCCTTGGTTTGCAGTCTGACTTGGTTCTGAACTCCCACAGTATTTTCTGCTTCAGTTTGTAAGATCTATACTTACCAACATTGTTCCTGATTGCTGTGTTTTCAAACGTCTATTATAACTGTTTTCAATACTTATGATTAATTTTCGTATTTCATCTTCAAATTAAAAAGAAGATAAGATTATCTTTATTCACAGAGGATATAACCTTATTTCATATCTTTAGTGACTCAGGAGACTGAGGCAGGAAAATCACAAGTTTGAAAGCAGTCCTAGCAACTTAGCAAGCTCTGTCTCAAAATAAAATAAAAAGGACTGTTGATGTGATTCAGTGATAGAGGTCTCTGAGTTCAGCCCCAAATACTCTCCCTGCTACACACAAAGATATAAAAATCTTAAACAATCCACACAAAAAATTAGAGCTAATAAACAAATTCAACAAAGTTGCAGGATATAAGATCAACACACAATATGCACTAGCAACAAATTTTGAAAATGTAATTAGAAAACAATCTCATTTATAAAAACATCAAAAATAATAAAATACTCAGGAATAAATTTAATCAAGGAGGTGCATCACACATATGGAGAAAACTACAAAACACTGGTGAAGACTGGAAATGTACCTCCACGGTAGAGCACTTGCCTGGCATGTGCAAAGCCCCACATCAAAAAAAAAAAAAAAAAAAAGGAAAGAAAAGAAAGAAATTGTAAACTTAAATAAGTAGAAAGATGGATTGGAGGACTTAATGTTGTTAAAATGGCGATTCTGCCCAAAGCCTTCTTCAGATTCAGTGCAGTAGTACATTCTGAATTTCCAATGGCCCTTTATGATGAAATGGAAAAAACTGATACCAAAATTCATATGGAATTACATTGAACCTCAAATAACCTTAAACAAACTTGAAAAAGATACACAAAGTTGAAGGACTCACTTTTTATTATTATTAATTTTTTGTACCAGAGATTGAAACCAGGGGAACTCGACCACTGACACCTTATTTTGAGACAAGGTGTCGTTAAGTTGCTTACTTGTTTAGGGCCTCGCTCAGTTGCTGAGGCTGGCTTTGAACTCGCGATCTTCCTGCCTCAGCCTCTGGAGCCACTGGGATTACAGGTGTTTGCCATCTCACCTGGCAGGACTCCCATGTTCTGATTTCAAAACTTACTTCAAGACTGTTTTCAGTGTGCTATATTATTCAGTCATAAAAAAGAATTAAAGAATAACAAATCCTGTGAGATAGATGAATCTAAAAATCATTATGCTAAGTAAAAGAAGCCATACACAAAAGATTGCATATTTTGATTCCATTTATATAAAATATCCAGAATAGGCTAATTCAGAAACAGAAAGTGATTGCCATAGTGACAGGGAGAACAGGGAGTGACTGCTTAATGGGAGTTTCTTTGGGGGGAGTGATAAAAATATTTCAGAACTAGATAGAAGGGCTGGGGAGATAGCTCAGTTGGTAGAGTGCTTCCCCAGGGCCGCAAAAAAAAAAAAAAAATACAGAACTAGATAGAAGCGACAACTGCAAAGTATTGTGGATACAGTGAACACCTGTGACATGTACACTTTAAAATGGTTAATTCTGGGGCTGGGGTTGTGGTTCAGTGGTAGAGCACTTGCCTAGCATGTATGAGGCCCTGGGTTCAACCCTCCTCAGCACCACATAAAAATAAATATATAAAATAAAGGTATTGTGTCCATCTACAACTAAAAAAAATGTTTTTTAATTAAGAATAAAAAATGGTTAATTCTGTTATGTGAATTTTACTGCATACAAAAGAAGAAGAGAAGGAGGAAGAGGGAAAAGAAGAAGAAAGAGAAAAGGGAAAAGAATAAAGGAGGAGGAAGAAGGTGGCAGCTAACAGGAATGATAAGTTTATTTTACAGTCCCCAAAATATGTATTTATTTGGAGGGTGCTGGGGATTGAACTCAGGGTCTCACATATGCTAAGTACATGCTCTATCACTGAGCTACACCCCTAGTCACATTCTCTAAATTTAATTAACTCAAAATATTATGAGAGCTCTTATGTTCCCCAAATTTAGGATAAAAAGTTGTTTAAAAGCTGAGAGTGGTGGTACACACCTGTAATGCCAGCAGCTCAGGAGGACTAAGACAGGAGGATCGCAAGTCCGAGGCCAGCCTCAGCAATTTAGCAAGACCCTGTCCTCAAAAAAAATAAAATAAAAAGGACTGGGGTGTGGACTCAGTGATAAATCCCCCCCTGGGGTAAATCCCTAGTACCAGAAACAAAAACAAAAAGCAAAACAAACAACAAACAAAAAACACAACCTGACAAGCTAAAAATTCAGTCTTTCTAAATTAAGGAAAGTTTAAGTATATTAATATACAAGTATTCAAAGATGCTATACTTCTTAGATTAAAAGAAGCATATAAATGTTAATATACCAAAAATGTACAATAATATCCTACAGAAAATGTTCGTTACAGGAGTCCTTGTCTAAATATCCTTGTCAATTGATAAGCTGGATCATACATTTATGAACTAAATTAAAGGGCTTGGATTTTTAAAATAATCTTCTATGCATGTTAATGTTCTCAAAATAACCAGAATATAGTCTTCAATAGACTACCTTACTCTGTCTAATCTGATAAAGCTGGTAAACTTTATCAATTAGGGAAAGCAGTTAAGTCTTTTTAAAAATTTTTTTATTTGTTCTTTTAGTTATACATGACAGTAGAATGCATTTTGACACATCATATATACATGGAGTATAACTTCTCATTTTTGTGGTTGTACATGATGTGGAATTACACTGGTGGTGTATTCATATATGAACATTGGAAAGTATGTCCAATTCATTCTACTGTCTTCTCTATTTCCCATCCCTTCTCTTTTCCCTTCAATCCCCCTTTGTCTAATCCAAAGTACTTCTATTCTTCCCTTCCTGCACACCCCCCACATTGTGAGTCAGCACCGCATATCAGAGAGACATTTGGCTTTGGATTTTGGGGATTAGCTTATTTCACTTAGCGTGATTGTTTCCAGTTCATCCATTTACCAGCAAATGCCATAATTTCATTCTTCTTTAAGGCTGAGTACTATTCCATTGTGTAATGTATACCATGTTTTCTTTATCCATTTATGCTGTTGAAGGATACCAAGGCTGGTTCCCTAGCTTAGCCAGTTTAGTTTTATCACCAGTTCACCAGCAGATATGAACTGCCACTGCCCTCATCATCCACCTAATTAGATTCTCCATGATTTTAGACCAGGGAGTTTTTTAGGTTCTGGAAAAGATTAAAGAATAACCTTAATGGAAAGGACATTAACTAAAATGGCATAATCTTATAGAGTGTTAATATAACATTAGCTTTTCAAGGTAGAACATATGCTGTCTTAAAAGAAAAATGTTATAATTACATCCTTACAAATTTCTCTGGACTTTTTAATGCTACTAAAAAGGTTCCAGGAAACAAATAAATCAGGAATTAGGTATTCTGACTGATACCCTAATCTATGCAAATATAGCTATTATTATATCAGATGATTTAACAGTTCATTTTTCTACAAAAGATCATGAAGGGGCTAGGGAGATAGCTCAGTCGGTAGAGTGCTTGCCTTGTAAACACAAGGGCCCTGAGTTCGATCCCCAGCACCCAAAAAAAAAAAAAGACTAAAAAAAAAAAAGACTATGAAGTACTGACTTTAATTAAGCAACAGAGAGTGTTCACTACACAACCTTCTTTGTTTCTTTCTCTCTTTTTTTCTACACAACCTTCTGACCAGTGGACTTTTTTTTTTTTTAATGACGCTGAGGATTGAACCCAGGGCCTTGTGCATGCAAGACAAGCACTCTACCAACTGAGCTATATCCCCCAACTCTGGACTCTTGGCAATGAATTAGAATTTCACAGAATAATATGTCCTGCAGGCCGCCTTAGTAAACATGGGGAACTGCAAGTAAAAAGTTTGCTGACAGCTAGGCTTTTATGTTCGTAACAACATATTCTCAGAGGTATAAACAATAATTAGAGAAGCCCATTCTGTGACTGCAGTGGAGGAAAGGACAGTCAAGGTCACCCTTAAAACCATAAGATTATTATATAGTACAAATGACTGCAGTACATTTACAAATCTCTAGACCTACCTTAACCCCTATGACCCTCTACATAAAAATTACCAAAGCTTACCCAAACACCAAATTACCCCTGCTTCTGACTGCATCAATCTAGAACTCATGCCACCATCCCTATAATCTCCTTAGAGCCCCTCAAAACAAGCTCAAATCTTATAATAAAGGCTTCGCTATTTGCTCTTTTACTTTTTTTTTCTTTTTCTTTTTCTTTCTTTCTTTGAACCCAGGGGCACTCACCCTCACCCTCACATCCCCAGTCCTTTTTAATTTTTTTTAAATTTTGAGACAGGGTCTCACTAAGTTGCTTCAGCCTCACTGAGGCTGACTTTGAACTTGAAATCCTCCTTCCTAAGCCTCTTGAGCCACTGGGATTACAGGCATGTGCCACTGTGCCTTTTTATTTTTTATTGTAAGACATAGTCCCACTAAATTGCCAAGGCTAGCCTTGAATTTACAATCCTCCTGCCTCAGCCTTCGAAGTAGCTGGATTATAGGGGTGTGCCACCATACCTAGTATTTCCTTTTACAAATTGGTTTGAACCAATAGATGATAGAGGATAACCAAATGAAGATATACATCTAATGGAAATTATTCAGTTGATAGATATTACAACATGGGTGAACCTCAAATCCAGGGTAAGTGAAATAATCCAGCCTCAAAAGGACAAATATTATAGGATTCCACTTACATAAGGTAACTACAGTAGGCAAATTCATTGGGATAGAAAGTGGATAGAGGTTACCAAGGGAAGGGAGGGAATAAAAAGTTATTCAATGGGTAGAAAGTTTCTGTGTGGGATGATGAAAAAGTTCTGCAAGTAGGTAGTGATAATGGTTGTGAATGCATTTGCTGTCACCAAGTTGCACACTTTAAAGTAATTAAAATGATAAATTTTATGTTATTTATATCCTACTACAAAAAATCCCTGATTTCCATTTTTTATAGAAAATTTCTAGAATATACAAAAGTACATGAAAGACTGGGGGACCCAGATCAGTGACAGAGTGTTTGCCCAGCATGCACAAGGCTGTGAGTTTGAGCCCCAGCACTGGGAAAACACACACACACACACACACCACACACACACACACACACTAATGACTCTTTCTGTACCCATCACCATTTCAACAACTATCAACTCCTGGCCAAACTTTTCTACAGACTCTCCTACTGGATTATTTTGCAGCAAATTTCAGATGCTGTATCATTCCATCTGTCATTCGGAGTTTTAAATACATAATAAATTAAACTTTTTTTTTTTTGTACTAGGGGATTGAACCCAGGGGCACTTTACCACTGAACTACTCACCAGTTCTTCTTATGTTTTATTTTGAGACAGTCTTGTTACCAGAAGTTTGGTCCTTATCCCCAATGCCAATCCAATAATGAGGACATTATTCTTTAGAAAAAGGAAAAAAAGAAATTTGATTGCTTTGCTAGTAAAGGAGAAACACAGGGAACCCCTGTCCCAGAGTCTGTGATTCTGACCATCAGGGGGAGCAGAGGGCTTTTAAAGAGGTGACTCAAAAGTTATACTCCAGGTGGACCCTGTCAGGGGTCATAATTCAAATATAGCCTTGAGAGATAGCGATTTCTTAGGTCTTCCTGCGTCATCACTGAAGTCTGAATTACTTCATTCCTGTGGTATGTATGCTCAAGGACAGATAACTTGGCCTAGGACAGGAAGAAGAAGGGTAATCTTGCTTCACCCAAGGTTAGGGAAGGGAGAGGGAAAAGAAAGAAAGAAGAAAGAAAGAAAGAAAGAAAAAAAAAAAAAAAAAAGAAAAAAAAAAAAAATAAAAAGAAAAAAAAAAAAAAAAGAAAAAAGAAAAAAAAAAAAAGAAAAGAAAAAAAAAAAAAAAAAAAAAAAGAAAAAAAAAAAAAAAAAAGAAAAAGAAAGAAGAAAGAAAAAAGAAAGAGAAAGAAAGAAAAGAAAGAGAGGTCGGGTTTAAAATAAGCCACAGTGACAAAGCAGCAAAGTTAAGTTCAAAGCATGAAGTGGAGCCCTGTTCCGGTCTCACTAAATTGCTTAAGGTCTCTTTAAATTGCCAAGTCTGGCCTCAAACTTGCAATCCTCTAGCCTCAGTCTCCCAAATCTCTAGGATTACAGAAGTATGCTATTCACTGTGCTGGCTTTAAGCAATTTTTTTACAAAGAATTTGTATTTTTCATTTAAAACCCAGCTCAAATACCACCTCCTCTGTAAAACCTTTCCCCAGCTGGGCACAGTGGTGCATGCCTATAATCCCAGGGGCTCAGGAGGCTGAGGCAGGAGGATTGCAAATTCAAAGCCAGACTTGGAAATTTAGTGAGTCCCTAAGCAACCTGTCTCAAAATTAAAAATTAAAAAAAAAAAAAAAAAAAAAAAAGTGGGGCTGGGGATGTGGCTCAGAGGTTAAGCACCCTTGGGTTCAATCCTCTGTACCAAAAACAACAAAAAAAACAAAAAAACAAAAAAACAAAAACTTTCCCCATTACCCCCAGAATTATCATGACCTACTCCTTCTTATGCATCTGTGACTCTTTCCCTCCCTCTTAAACAGGGTTTCTCAAACATCGACTGGCATGATTGTTATTTTGATGCAGGTATGTGATATTTTGATGTGTGCTATGGTTCGAATATGTCCCTCAAATGTTCATTTGTTGGAAATTCAATCCCCAAATTCATATGTTAATGGCATTTGGAGGCAGGGCCTTTGGAGGGTAATTAGTATTATGAAGGAATCCATATTATTATTGTCCCTTTTTAAGAAGAGAAAGTGAGACCTGGGTGTGCATGCTTGCTCTGTTTTACCATTTCGTGCCCTCTGCCATGTTAGGATGCGGCAAGAAAGCCTTCATTATATGCCAAGCAGATGGTGGCACAATGCTCTTGAACTTCCCATCCTCCTGTACCTTGAGCCAAATAAACTTCTATTATTTATACAATACCCAATTTCGGGTGTTATTATAGCAACAGAAAATGAACTGAGTAGGAGGTTGTCCTGTGTATTATAGGATGCTTAGCACCATCCTGCCTTCTACTGACTAGAGGTGAGCAGCAAACTACTCCCCCTCCATGGTGACAATCTAAAAATACCTCCAGGCCTTGCCAAAGGTCCCATGAAGGTGGTGTGTTCATCGCCCCCAGTGAAAATGACTTAAAACTGCCCTAATGAATTGTACTGCAGATGTGTGTTTCCATATCTGTCTCTGTTTCTAAGGTCTGAAAGGATTAGTACATCTATTCTTTCATCTTAGTGTAGCCAGTGCCTGGTTCTTGCTGGGAATGTCATAGGAAGCAGATAGAAGGCCAGCGAGTTTTGGCAAATCTTCACAGATCATCACAGAAATCTCTGACCAGCCTTTCATGTGCTTAATCACTTCTACAATATCACAAATCATTATCCCTCCAACCTCTGTTTAAAAGTCAATTCACTGAAACTCACCTCCCCACGGGGGGGGGGGGTCCTTTTGTCACAGTTCTTTTGGTTGTAAAGCTGCTCGCTCTGTGACTTTATATGTTCCATCTCCACCCTCTAAATGCTTAGAAATAAGCCTAACTCATTGGGTGAGGATGTAGCTCCATGGCAGTGCTCTTAGCAAGCGTGTGCAAGGCCCTGAGTTCAATCCCCAGGACTGCTCCCCTCCTCCCAATAATGAGCCTAACTTTACTTCTGCACCACAGCCCTAAGATACTTGAAAACCACTATTACTCAGTCATTCAGTTGTTTACCAAAGTTGTATTTGAAAAAGAGAAAGCAACCCCTGAGGAGGAGAGCTGGCCTGGCTCTCTCAGCTTACTCTCTGTGATATTAGGGGATGATATGACATTCACAGATAGGCCATGGTATTTTCCTAATGAGAATGCTTTCCTAGAACACCCACGGCAGACAAGCCCACTCTATGATCTTGAAAGTGTTACATGAACAAAACAAAAACAAAACCACTTCATAAGTCTTATCCAGGCACATGAATACACAAAACAAGGTGAGTATGCAAATCATGAAATTACCAAAATGCCCTTCTACCCTCTGGTATAACTGCTGCTTCTTTCTTCTTCCCTCCTTCTGACATAGCAGCAAAGGAGAGGTAGTCAGTAAATGATTCGGTTGGAAAGATGAGGGCTGATTATCAAAGAAAAGGAAATGGGTTGCTAACACCTTCAAATTGACTTTGCTGCTCAACCAGTTGCTAACACCAGAGATGGAATTTACCAACCCAGGCGATTACCCCCTGGGCTGCTCCTTCCTGCCCTTAGGCACATATGCTGAGAGAAAAGAGAAGGGGGGAGGGGAAAATCTGGGATCTAAAAAAGGCAAGACACACCCACTCCTGGGCACCCTGCCCTGGGCCCCCTTCTCTCTGCAGAAGTCTGCTATCTCTGTTCTCTCTTTCTTTCTTTTTAGGAGTCTTAATGTACTGTTGTATTTAACCTGTAAAACCTTAACTAAAATATTTTAGGTAGGTTGTATTTTTAAAATTTGTTCTAATTAGTTATACATGTCAGTAGAACACATTCTGACACATCATACATAAATGGAATCTTCTCATTCTTCTGGTTGTATATAATGTAGGATCACATCAATGGTATGGTCATATATGCACATAGGGTATTACTATCCAATTCATTTTGCTATCCTTCCTACTCCCATATTCCCTCCCCTCCCTTCACTTCCCTCTGCCTAATCCAAAGTACCTCTATTCTTCCCTAGTGCCCACTGTCCCTTATTGTGAATTAGCATCCACATATCAGATAGAACATTCAACCTTTGGCATTTTGGGATTGACTTATTTCATTGAGTATGATAGTCTCTAGTTCCATCCATTCACCAGCAAATGCCATAGTTTCATTTTTCTTTAAGGCTGAGTAATATTCCATTGTTTTATATACCATCTTTTCTTTATCCATTCATCTGTTGAAGGGCACCTAAGTTGGTTCCATAGTTTAGTTATTGTGAGTTGAACTGCTATAAACATTGATGTGACTGCATCACTGTAGTATGCTGATTTTAAGTCCTTTGGGTATAGTCCAAGGAGTAGGATGCTGGCCAAATGGTGGTTCCATTTTAAGTTTTCTTAGGAATTTCCATACTACTTTCCATTGTGGTTGCACCAATTTGCATTCCCACCAGCAATGTATGAGTGTTCCTTTTCCCCCACATCCTTGCCAACATTTTTGTTGCTTGTATTCTTGACAATTGCCATTCTGACTGGAGTGAGATGAAATCTTAGAGTAGTTTTGATTTGCATTTCTCTAATTGGTAAAGATGTTGAACATTTTTCATATATTTGTTGATTGATTGTTTTTTTGTGAAGTGTCTGTTCAGTTCCTTAGCCCCTTTATTAATTGGGTTATTTGTTTATTTGGTGTTAAGTTTTTGAGCTCTTTATGTTCTGTTCTTTCTTTCTTTCTTTCTTTTTTTTTTTTTTTGCTGTACTGGGGATCGAACTCAGGGCCTTGTACTTGCGAGGCAAGCACTCTACCAGCTGAGCTCTCTCCCCAGCCCTCTGTTTCTTTCTTAAATAAAACTTGCTTTCTATGTTTGCCTCAGCGTTTCTTGAGTGTTTAATCTTCAACACCAGAGGCACAAGGACCTGATCCTGATTTCCAAGACTGCAATCACTTCTAGATAAAACCCACTAAGAATTATTCATGTATCCTGCAAGCATCCAATTTAGAGCAAACCCCTTGAATCCCCCCCAATACCATAAGCTAAGTTCAGTGCTCCTTGCAAACACTCTGGTCCAGTTACTTCTTGATTCCCCCTATTGTACACGCTCCCTCATTGCAATAAACCCCAAATGCAGTCCAACTAGAGGTGTTTCTGGTGGTCTTTGGCTGAAAGCAATGACATACTTACTGAACCAGGCACTGGGATACAGAAATAAAAAAATCAGATAAAAATTCATCAGAGCACTCAGGGAGGTGAAGAATGAACCAGGTATGCTAGGTGGGACATAGGGTATGGAGAAAAGTGAAGCAGGAGAGCAGGGTAAGGAATTGAAATTTTCCAATTGGTTAGCCAGGGAAAGCTTTACTGAGGCGACACTCCAAGATTTGGAGGATGGGAGGCATGAGCCACACAGCTATTTTAGGATGTGCAAACACAGGGAAGACCAGTGCAGAGGTCCTAGGATGGAAGTGTGACTGGTGTCACTCAGGGACAGTAAGGAGCACTCATGAGACAAGAGGGGTGGTCAGAGAAGAAAGTAACTGGGGACAGTCTGTAAGATGGGGTTGGCAGGTGGGAGCAAGGTTCATACAGAGCCTTATAAAGTGCTGCAAGGACTTTGGTTTTTACGCTGAGCAAGATGGGAAGTTATTGGAAAGTGTTGAACTGAAAAAGGTATAGTCAGATTTATGTTTTAATTAAAAACAGAAATAGTTTAACTGCTGTGTTAAAAAGGTGGGAATGCAGGGACAAAGAAGGAAGCACGGAGAATCATTGGTAACACAGGAAGTGAGGAGCAGGCAGATTCTGGGCATATTTTGAAGGTAGAATAGGTAGATTTGTTGATATGGGGGCGGAGGTGAGAGAGAAAGTCAAAGACCATGCTAAGGTTTTCAGCCCTAGCTAAAACTGCAAGGCTGAAGTTACCATTAACTGAGAGAGAGGAGACAGTGGGAGGGCATGGATTTGAGGAAAAAAAGAACAGGATTTCATATTGAATTTTCATTAACCAATGGATATGTTGAGTAGATAAATTCAGAGTGGTCTGGACTGGAGTTGTAACTTTAGGGGTTTGACTATAGACAGTAGTATCTAAAGTTATGAGAGTGGATGAGATCACCAAGCAGGGGCATGTAAACAGATGCAGATCAGGACTGAGCTCAGGATTGTCCAAATATTTAGAGGCTGGAGAGATGAGAATGAGCCAAAGGGGTGGGGGGGAATCCAAAAGAACCATTAATAGGGGAAGAAACCAGTAGTGTGGATCTTGAAACTGGCAAGAATGCATTTGATGTGCTAACAGATCAAATAAATGAGTCTGAGAACTGACAGTTGGATTTAGCAACATTTCCTTAGACCTTTTCTTTTTGGGAGAAATGAAAAATTAAAAAAATTTTGTTAAGTAAAAAATTACTTTCTTATATACCATGTAATTTGCCTATTCATTTTATTTCCTGGTTGCCTATTTTTACTAGAATGAAATCTTCAAGAGAGTAGGGATTTGGGTATATTTTATCAATTAACAGAATACTGCATAGAGCAATGTGTGGTCATAGTGAGCCCAATAAGGATCAACTCTTATTGATTATGAATTATGGTCTTCAGATCTGCCACAATGTTGGCTTCACATCTAGGAACATGTTCCTTTGGCAACATTTCCCTAAAATGATTAGGGTATATTCTAGCCAAGTCTTGAAGTATTAGGATGACTTTCCTTGGTTTATAGCCTGGCATTTTATGGTGTGGCTCAGCAAGTCCAGCCTGTTTGGCAGGCATATTGCCGGCAGCTACCTTGTACCTCCCTATCCAGAACCATGCACTTTTCCAATGAATTAAAGAAAAAAAAAAAAAAAATCCATGGCTAACCAACCCTCTATAGCTCAGGATATGTGCTACTCTCCAATAGTGGAACCCCACTCCTCAAAGCGAATAGAGAAAAAGGACATCAGATCTCAGACTGGGACATCTCTTTTAAGATAGGGATGCCTGGTCTAATTCCCTAATTTTTCAACTTTGATGTTTGGTAGACAGGAGTTCAAGCCTTGGGCTGGGGACGTAGCTCAGC